>NC_133326.1:64114526-64414526 GCF_042186555.1 Aquarana catesbeiana | reverse complement strand
TTGATTTAAATCAAATCCACCCTGCCACACAGTATTGCCCCGTACACACGGTAACTACCAGCAAGAATAAAACCTTCCATTTAAAAAGCAACTGTCATTTGCTGCCACGTCCCTCACCTTATTGTGTCACTGCCACATCACCAGCTGTCCCATTAACCACTTGCCGACCGCCTAACGTAGATATACGTCGGCAGAATGGCACGGGCAGGCAGAATCACGTACCTGTACGTGATCTGCCTCCCGCGGGCTGGGGGGGGGTCCGATCGGACCCCCCCCCCCCGGTGCCAGCGGCGGTCGGCATTTCACTGGGAGCGTTGGGAGGCGAGGGGGAGACCATCCGATCGTGGCCCCCCCCTCGCGATCGCTCCCAGCCAATCGGAATCCTCCCCTGCCTGTGTGTAGTTTCACACAGGCAGAGGATGTGATGTCATCTCTCCTCGGCTTGGCAGTTTCCGTTCCAGCGCCGAGGAGAGAAGACATGTAAGTGCACAAAACACAAACACACTCAGTAGAACATGCCAGGCACATAAAACACCCCCGACCCCCCCCCGATCGCCACCCAACCCCCCCCCCCCCCCCCCCGTCACAAACTGACACCAAGCAGTATTTTTTTTTTTTTTTTCTGATTACTGATTGGTGTCAGTTTGTGACAGTTACAGTGTTAGGGCAGTGAGTGGTAGCCCCCTTTAGGTCTAGGGTACCCCCCTAACCCCCCTAATAAAGTTTTAACCCCTTGATCACCCCGTCACCAGTGTCACTAAGCGATCATTTTTCTGATCGCTGTATTAGTGTCGCTGGTGACGCTAGTTAGGGAGGTAAATATTTAGGTTCGCCGTCAGCGTTTTATAGCGTCAGGGACCCCCATATACTACCTAATAAATGTTTTAACCCCTTGATTGCCCCCTAGTTAACCCTTTCACCACTGATCACCGTATAAGTGTTACGGGTGACGCTGGTTAGTTCGTTTATTTTGTATAGTGTCAGGGCACTCGCCGTTTATTACCGAATAAAGGTTTAGCCCCCTGATCGCCCGGCGGTGATATGCGTCGCCCCAGGCAGCGTCAGATTAGCGCCAGTACCGCTAACACCCACGCACGCAGCATACGCCTCCCTTAGTGGTATAGTATCTGAACGGATCAATATCTGATCCAATCAGATCTATACTAGCATCCTCAGCAGTTTAGGGTTCCCAAAAACGCAGTGTTAGCGGGATCAGCCCAGATACCTGCTAGCACCTGCGTTTTTCCCCTCCGCCCGGCCCAGCCCACCCAAGTGCAGTATCGATCGATCACTGTCACTTACAAAACACTAAACAAATAACTGCAGCGTTCGCAGAGTCAGGCCTGATCCCTGCGATCGCTAACAGTTTTCTTGGTAGCGTTTTGGTGAACTGGCAAGCACCAGCCCCAGGCAGCGTCAGGTTAGCGCCAGTACCGCTAACACCCAAGCACGCACCGTACACCTCCCTTAGTGGTATAGTATCTGAACGGATCAATATCTGATCCAATCAGATCTATACTAGCGTCCCCAGCAGTTTAGGGTTCCCAAACACGCAGTGTTAGCGGGATCAGCCCAGATACCTGTTAGCACCTGCGTTTTGCCCCTCCGCCCGGCCCAGCCCAGCCCACCCAAGTGCAGTATCGATCGATCACTGTCACTTACAAAACACTAAACGCATAACTGCAGCGTTCGCAGAGTCAGGCCTGATCCCTGCGATCGCTAACAGTTTTTTTTGTAGCGTTTTGGTGAACTGGCAAGCGCCAGCGGCCTAGTACACCCCGGTCGTAGTCAAACCTGCACTGCAGTAACACTTGGTGACGTGGCGAGTCCCATAAATGCAGTTCAAGCTGGTGAGGTGGCAAGCACAAGTAGTGTCCCGCTGCCACCAAAAAGACAAACACAGGCCCGTCGTGCCCTTCCTGCTGCATTCGCCAATCCTAATTGGGAACCCACCACTTCTGCAGCGCCCGTACTTCCCCCATTCACATCCCCAACCAAATGCAGTCGGCTGCATGAGAGGCATTTTCTTTATGTCCTCCCGAGTACCCCTACCCAACGAACCCCCCCAAAAAAGATGTTGTGTCTGCAGCAAGCACGGATATAGGCGTGACACCCGCTATTATTGTCCCTCCTGTCCTGATAATCCTGGTCTTTGCATTGGTGAATGTTTTGAACGCTACCATTCACTAGTTGAGTATTAGCGTAGGGTACAGCATTGCACAGACTAGGCACACTTTCACAGGGTCTCCCAAGATGCCATCACATTTTGAGAGACCCGAACCTGGAACCGGTTACAGTTATAAAAGTTAGTTACAAAAAAAAGTGTAAAAAAAAAAAAAAAAAAAAAAAAACACAAACAAAAATATAAAATAAAAAATAATAGTTGTCGTTTTATTGTTCTTTCTCTCTCTATTCTCTCTATTGTTCTGCTCTTTTTTACTGTATTCTATTCTGCAATGTTTTATTGTTATTATGTTTTATCATGTTTGCTTTTCAGGTATGCAATTTTTTATACTTTACCGTTTACTGTGCTTTATTGTTAACCATTTTTTTGTCTTCAGGTACGCCATTCACGACTTTGAGTGGTTATAACAGAATGATGCCTGCAGGTTTAGGTATCATCTTGGTATCATTCTTTTCAGCCAGTGGTCGGCTTTCATGTAAAAGCAATCCTAGCGGCTAATTAGCCTCTAGACTGCTTTTACAAGCAGTGGGAGGGAATGCCCCCCCCCCAACGTCTTCCGTGTTTTTCTCTGGCTCTCCTGTCTCAAAAGGGAACCTGAGAATGCAGCCGGTGATTCAGCCAGCTGACCATAGAGCTGATCAGAGACCAGAGTGGCTCCAATCATCTCTATGGCCTAAGAAACCGGAAGCTACGAGCATTTTATGACTTAGATTTCGCCGGATGTAAACAGCGCCATTGAGAAATTGGGAAAGCATTTTATCACACCGATCTTGGTGTGGTCAGATGCTTTGAGGGCAGAGGAGAAATCTAGGGTCTAATAGACCCCAATTTTTTCAAAAAAGAGTACCTGTCACTACCTATTGCTATGATAGGGGATATTTACATTCCCTGAGATAACAATAAAAATGATTTAAAAAAAAAATATGAAAGGAACAGTTTTAAAATAAGATAAAAAAAAAAATAATAAGAAGAGAAAAAAAAAAAAAAAAAAGCACCCCTGTCCCCCCTGCTCTCGCGCTAAGGCGAACGCAAGCGTCGGTCTGGCGTCAAATGTAAACAGCAATTGCACCATGCATGTGAGGTATCACCGCGAACGTCAGGTCGAGGGCAGTAATTTTAGCAGTAGACCTCCTCTGTAAATCTAAAGTGGTAACCTGTAAAGGCTTTTAAAGGCTTTTACAAATGTATTTAGTTTGTCGCCACTGCACGTTTGTGCGCAATTTTAAAGCATGTCATGTTTGGTATCCATGTACTCGGCCTAAGATCATCTTTTTTATTTCATCAAACATTTGGGCAATATAGTGTGTTTTAGTGCATTAAAATTTAAAAAAGTGTGTTTTTTCCCCAAAAAATGCGTTTGAAAAATCGCTGCGCAAATACTGTGTGAAAAAAAAAAAAGAAACACCCACCATTTTAATCTGTAGGGCATTTGCTTTAAAAAAATATATAATGTGTGGGGGTTCAAAGTAATTTTCTTGCAAAAAAAAATTATTTTTTTATGTAATCAAAAAGTGTCAGAAAGGGCTTTGTCTTCAAGTGGTTAGAAGAGTGGGTGATGTGTGACATAAGCTTCTAAATGTTGTGCATAAAATGCCAGGACAGTTCAAAACCCCCCCAAATGACCCCATTTTGGAAAGTAGACACCCCAAGCTATTTGCCGAGAGGCATGTCGAGTCCATGGAATATTTTATATTGTGACACAAGTTGCGGGAAAGAGACAATTTTTTATTTTTTTTTGCGCAAAGTTGTCACTAAATGATATATTGCTCAAACATGCCATGGGAATATGTGAAATTACACCCCAAAATGCATTCTGTTGCTTCTCCTGAGTACGGGGATACCACATGTGTGAGACTTTTTGGGAGCCTAGCCGCGTACGGGACCCCGAAAACCAAGCACCGCCTTCAGGCTTTCTAAGGCCGTAAATTTTTGATTTCACTCTTCACTGCCTATCACAGTTTCGGAGGCCATGGAATGCCCAGGTGGCAAAAAACCCCCCCAAATGACCCCATTTTGGAAAGTAGACACCCCAAGCTATTTGATGAGAGGTATAGTGAGTATTTTGCAGACCTCACTTTTTGTCACAAAGTTTTGAAAATTGAAAAAAGAAAAAAAAAAATGTTTTTTCTCGTCTTTCTTTATTTTCAAAAACAAATGAGAGCTGCAAAATACTCACCATGCCTCTCAGCAAATAGCTTGGGGTGTCTACTTTCCAAAATGGGGTCATTTGGGGGGGGTTTGTGCCACCTGGGCATTCCATGGCCTCCGAAACTGTGATAGGCAGTGAAGAGTGAAATCAAAAATTTACACCCTTAGAAATCCTGAAGGTGGTGATCGGTTTTCGGGGCCCCGTACGCTTCTAGGCTCCCAAAAAGTCCCACACATGTGGTATCCCCATACTCAGGAGAAGTAGCTAAATGTATTTTGGGGTGCAATTCCACATATGCCCATGGCCTGTGTGAGCAATATATCATTTAGTGACAACTTTGTGCAAAAAAAAAAAAAAAAAAAAAATGTCACTTTCCCGCAACTTGTGTCAAAATATAAAACATTCCATGGACTCAACATGCCTCAAAGCAAATAGCTTGGGGTGTCTACTTTCCAAAATGGGGTCATTTGGGGGGGTTTTATGCCATCTGGGCATTTTATGGCCTTCAAAACTGTGATAGGTAGTGAGGAGTAAAATCAAAAATGTACGCCCTTAGAAATCCTGAAGGCAGTGATTGGTTTTCGGGGCCCCGTACGCGGCTAGGCTCCCAAAAAGTCCCACACATGTGGTATCCCCGTACTCAGGAGAAGCAGCAGAATGTATTTTGGGGTGCAATTCCACATATGCCCATGGCCTGTGTGAGCAATATATCATTTAGTGACAACTTTTTGTAATTTTTTTTTTTTTTTTGTCATTATTCAATCACTTGGGACAAAAAAAATGAATATTCAATGGAAAAAGTCCTGCAAGAAGCATCTTTGGGGCGGTGGAGGAGCAGTGTGTACACCGATCCTAAACCACCCTTGCCCGCTTTGCGGTCGTTTATAACCCTTTTTTGGCCGCTAGCGGGGGTTAAAAGCACCTCGCTAGCGGCCGAAAAATGCCGCTAAACGACAGTAAAGCACTGCTAAAACTAGTGGTGCTTTATCGCTAACGGCAGGCGCGCTACAGTGTGAAAGGGCTCTAAGAAAGCACAAACAGGGAAAAGAATTAACCCTTTGATTGCCCCCGATGTTAACCCCTTCCCTGCCAGTGTCATTTATACCATGTCAGTGCATTTTTTTTAGCACTGATCACTGTATTAGTGTCACTGGTCCCCAGAAAGTGTCACTTAGTGTCCAATTTGTCCGCCACAATGTTGCAGTCCCGCTAAAAAAACAGATTGCTGCCATTACTAGTAAAAAAAAATGTTTTTTTTTAAAAAAAAGTCTATAAATCTATCCCATAGTTTCTAGACGCAATAACTTTTGCGCAAACCAATCAATATACGCTAATTGTGATTTTTGTAAAAAAATATGTAGCAGGATACAAATTGGCCTAAATTGATGAAGAAATTAGATTTTTTACATATTTTTTTGGATATGTTTTATAGCAGAAAGTAAAAAATAGTTTTGTTTTTTTTTTTTCAAAATTGTTGCTATTTTTTTGTTTATAGTGTAAAAAATAAAAACTGCAGCATGACCGCGCAATTCTCAGTTAAAATAATGTAGTGCTGTATCACAAAAAATGGCCTGGTCATTAAGGGAGTAAATCCTTCCGGGGCTGAAGTGGTTAAATCACCTTTGGCTTAACAAAAAAATTAGCATTATTTTGAAATGGTACTAATAACACACACAGTCTTTAATTTCAGAAATATGTTTACAGTTTGAATAATTCGATTTAAAATCCAATTTGAATTTCGTTTTGTTATTCAGAGCATTCGGTAAACTTTGTTTATACTGTAATACGGGTAATCGAATATATCCGAATCTCCAAATAACAAAAAATTTGTTTTAATATTAATTCTGAATGAAATGAACCGCAGATGTCTAGTACCCGATACCCCCCGAAAGGTGCTAAATGTGGCAGCGGAGGGAGCAAACAAGCAGAGCTTCCCCTTTTGGGTGGAGCTCTGCTTTGAGTATGTATTCTTAATGCAAAAATGTCCATTCTATTGCTCTCAGCCTCCTCCAAATTCCTTTTTTTTAAAGCTGCTGTGATCAGAAATCCTGTTAGAGGGTGGCCAAGTCCATTCTCTATGGTCCCACTGTATGTAGGAACACAGTCACCCTTTCCTTTTCACTCTCCAGATGGACTAGGAACTATGGACAATGGGATGTGTAGTGTGCATAGAGCAGTATGTATAACTGCAACAAAAGACGCACTGCTTGTTTCAAACGCAAGTGAGATGGAAACGGAGAGGTTCGGGAGCTCATGGAGGACGGGTAAAAGGAGGCAGGAAAATACAACACAATTTATTGCAAAATAGATGATAGATCCATTAAGTAGTGGATGTGTATGGATTATTTTTGGAGAATTAGGATACTGCTTAGTGTCACTTTAACATTGATTTCCTCATTGCTATATTAACAAGGACTGGACAGATACTGGGGTTGAGTTACTAAAACTGAAGTGTGCAAAACCTGGTGCTCTGCATGGGAACCAATCAGATTATATCTTCAGCTTGCGCAATTAAAGTGGTTGTAAACCCGTTACAACCACTTTTACCTACAGGTAAACCTAGATTAAGGCTTACCTGTGGGTGCTCGAAATATCTCCCAAACCTCCAAGGTTTAAGAGATATTTAGATATTAGACCAGCGCCGATGTCTACAGTGCATGCGCCGTAGACAAAGGCGCACTTAAGACTCCTTTAAAAATGGCGAGCGTGCCGTTCCTAAAGGAGATTGTGCCGTGATTGGCGGCTCCCGTGCGCATGCACGGGAGTGAAGTCACCGCAGCTCCGGCCAATCACAGCGTCGGAGCCGCGATACCCGGAAGGAAGATGGACGCTTCATGGAAGAGGGGACAGCGGTGACATCGCCGGCTTCGCTTTCAGGTAAGTGACACATAATGGACTCCTATGCGATGCATAGTAGCCCATTATGCTTTACCTTCGCAGGGAAACAAAGAGGAAGTAAAACCCATCAGGGTTTACTTCCTCTTTAAGCTTTGACAATAAAACCTGGAAAGTGATTGGTTTCTATGCAGAGCTGCACCAGATTTTGCACAATCCAGTTTTAGTAAACCAAACTCAATGCTCTCTATGGAGGGTAGAAATCATGACTTCACCCCCGATCACAGCAAATTCGACTTTGAAATTGTACAACTTCACTTGAAAATACACAATTTCAAAGCCGCATGTCAGTGCGACATCAGATGTGACTTGGCTGAAATCTGTGCGATCATGCACAGATGTCTATGCAGCTTGCACCTTAAATCGGCAAAAATAGTGCAGGAACTTCTGTTTTTAAATGGTGTTGCACCGCAAAGTCCGATTTAAACTGTTCCATTGCCAACAATAGGGTGCGACTTGTATTGCGATTTGGACCTGTCAAATCGCATGACAAGTTGCATCAGTGTAACCGGGGGCTTAGTGCCCGGCTCAGCAGCCTTCGGTATGTCACTCTCTAGTTTAGTGGCCATTTACTTGCTTCTGTTGGCATCAGAGCTCTCCCTCTCTACCAAACTGTTGTCTTCAGGAATGACACTCCACAGCAAGAGAGAGCCGGGTGAAGGTGTAATTTCCATTTCTTGCAAACCTAGAATGTGTCCCAGGAGGTAGATAAGAGTGAGCTGTGAAGAGCAGCATGACAGCAAATGGCAGTTGGTGACCACTAGACTCAGGGACACGGATCTACATCAGAAGAAATGGGGTTGATTTACTAAAGGCAAATAGGCTTTTCACTCTGCAAGGGAATTTTCCCTTAGCTTAGTTAATGAGGTGAAACTGACAACTTCCATCTTATCTGTGTGTGGCATATCAATGATTGTGCTGCCATCTATTGGAAGCAATTGATCAGAAGAGAAATCGATCATTTATTGAAGTGTGTATGGCCACTGTTAGAGGTGTGAAAATTCCCTTGCAATGTGAACAGTCTATTTGTATAAAAAACCAAAAGCCTGATTCTAGCCTGATTCAAAAGACTGATTCTAGTCTTCAGGGGATCCTACGTGGCTGGTGAAAAAGTCTCTCCTCTCGAGTCAGCTCTCTGCAGCTTTAGAATGTAGCTGGAACATTTAACAATCACTTAAAACATAACTGGATAAGAAAAATGTGAGATCAAAGCAATGAAGGATCAAGATATACTAAAATGTCACACTGACTCTGTTTGTTCTACCAGGAGGGTAGTGTACAGCAAGTCCTGCAGCCATACAGCTTTAGCCGCAGACCCAGATGCCGGTATAGGTTGTTGGGAAACCTCTAATCTCCCATATGCCTGGTCAGACCGTTGTGGTCTTCTGAGTCGGTAAGGAGCCTCATATTCACTTGGGTGCACTCACCTCTTGGGAGACTGGACTTTCTTATCACGGATTCTGGATCAGCTTTTTTTATGCTTATGAACTCTATAATTTTTTTGAAATTGCACTATTTGTGATGGGACTCTGTATGATTTTTTTCGGTTCATCTGACACCATCACTTGAGTATTTTAATTATACACAATCCTTTAGTGGTCATAATAACCTTATGGTATGTTTTTTATGGTATCAGTTATGATATTATGGTTCACAATTTTTTCATAATTTTTAATTCACTCTTTCTTTTTTCACTTATTGGTTATCCTTAGCGCTGCATTATTTTTATTACTAACAGTCTATTTGCCTTTAGTAAATGACGGTAAATGAATGAACAGCAATGGGTACAGGAAGAATGGCCATCACCTCGATAAATGATCGATTTCTCTTCCGATCAATCTCTCCAAAAAGGAATAATCAATAGTTTGCAACACAATCTATTGAAATGCTACACACACAGGGAAGTGGAACTCAATCAATAGTTGGAAGATAGGACTGCAAGCGATTGATTGACCTCAAACTCATTCATCAAAATACTAACCATAACATACAAGGCCATCCACAACATCGCCCCCCAGCCTCATCATCAACCTCATCTGCAGATATCACCCAAATTGTTCTCTCCACTTCTCCCTCCTGCTCTCTAGCTTCCTTGTTAGCTCCTCCCATTCTCACCTCCAGGAATTCTCCAATCCTCTGGAACTCCAAACTCCATCTGGACACACAAACTCCTGGACCCACTACAATCAAGCTTCCGCCCAGGCCATTACACAGAAACAGCACTCCTCAAAATATGGGACGACGCCCTCGAAGCAGCATATGACGGAGAATCATGTCTCCTAGTACTCCTAGCGCATCGTTCGACACAGTGGACCACAATATTCTACTCACCCGCCTCACAGAAGTAGCAGGAGTAACAGATGCAGATTTACCATGGTTCGCATCCTTCTTAGGAAATCGCTCACAGATAGTGAAACTAGGAGCCTTCACCTCTGAACCTTGCGCAATTTCTTATGGAGTCCCGCAAGGATCACCCTTGTCACCCGTGCTCTTCAACATTTACATCCGCCCACTCCTCAAAATCATCAGGTAATCAAACCTATGCTTCCACTCATACGCAGGTAACACTCAACTCTACTTTCGCATCACCGGACAAAAAGACCAATATCAAGGACTAGAAAAATGCCTCTCATCGATTGAGGGAACTCGCGGTCATCCAGTTATCAAACTCAATGGATCCAAAACAGAGCTGCTTCTCCTCCACGCAAACCAAAATACAAAAACCAAGCTCCCATGGACACCACCCACCATCCTTGGACAGACCATCTGCCCAAGCACCAATACTAAAAGTCTCGGAGTCATCTACGACTCGGCGATGTCAATGGATGCATAAGTAGGATCGGTAGTCAGCGGATCTCACCATCTCCTCCGCCTGCTATGTAGACTCATCCCCTTCTATCCAGAAAAGGAGAAAGCAGTAGTAGTTTGAACCATCATCAACTCCCGTCTCGACTACGCAAACTCCCTCTACATAGGTCTACCTAAATACCAGATTCAACGCTTTCAAGTCGTCCAAAACATGGCAGCAAGACTGGTAACGGGAAAAAAAGCCTGGGAATCCATCTCCTCGTCGCTGAGGATCTACATTGGCTAACCGTGAAGGATCGGATCACATTCAAGACCCTCTGCCTCACCCACAAATGCACACAAGGAAATGCTCCTCCATACCTCTGCGAGAAAATAAAATACTACACACCCAATCGCAGCCTCCGCTCAACCAACCAAAACCTCCTCCTCATCCCCAAGTTCCGCTACAAATCAAAAGGAGAACGACGATTCGCAGTCCAAGGACCTCGGCTATGGAACGCTCTACCCACTAACATAACATCATTACAAGACCCACCACTTCTAAGTATGCAGGACAATTCAGGACGGATCAGCACCTTTAGGCGATTCAGTTTGCATTTGTAGCGCTATACAAGTCTATCATTCATTCATTCATTCAACCCTGTATGTCCAGTCAGCTCCTAACCTGTCCGCCTCACTCCACCCAAGAACTGTACTTGAGTCACCTCCATCAGATCCTCGGCTGCGCAGCAATTATCTTTTGTACCATCCCCCCCTTTAAATTGTAAGCTTCACGAGCAAGGCCATCCTATTCCTTCTGTATTGAATTGTATTGTAATTGTGCTGTCTCCCTTTATATTGTAAAGTGCTGCGTAATATGTTGGCACTATATTCTGTATAATAATAATAAACTCAAACTGATGATTGAATCATATCAGTGCTGCCAATTGATGCAAAATCATTACTAATTTTCTGCCCTGGCTGATCGTCTCAATTTAATTGAATCCAATCCAAACCGAGTCTCATTCAACTGCAGTGGAAGTTACAGCTATTCGAATGGTTTCAGATTCGATGGAATCACACATTGATCGGATAATGGAATCAAAGCATGTATGACTACCATAACCTCCTATAAAAAATATAAAAAACCTATAAACCATGCGCTTACTCCAAAAAAGTCATAGATGTAAGCAGCTAACACAACAAATAGAAAATTTGTAATAAATCATATGTAACCAAGTGTAGCGCTAAAAAATGAGAAAGAGAATATTGCTATACCACATATAATAGCAAAATGAATTGTGAAAAGATAGTGTTTTGTATACTTTGTGAACATTCATACATATAGAACACTTATGTTTTAAAGCCTTAGGGTCTCCAAAAGTGAAAACAGGATGTAAAAATGGCAATAAAGTCCAAAACTGAATGTGCAGGTACGATGAACATAAATTTTGCAATGGTGATAAATTCCAAAACATATACTCGTGAGAGATTTCTGTATGTAATCCAACATGTGCTGACAAACACTTGTGCGAAACCGCCACCTAGGATGACTGGAGGCTTACCAGAAAGTTGGGACCCACCTAGCATACGCTATATGGGTCAAACAGGCTTGGATTGCTCACTGGCAATGAAGGTAGGGAACCAAGGGCTGGTGAATGGTGAAGTTGTAACGTTGCTATCCCAAAGAGGTCTTCTTCATATGGAAGCTCGGACACCAACGGACATTACCCACATGTAATGAAGAAGGGGCTCATAGCGTAATTCCGTAAACCATAAAAAATTTATTAAAAGGAAAAACACTTACATTTCAGAATAAAAAGCGCTTGCAAGTAAAATGGCGGCAGTGGAGTCCTCCCGACGCGTTTCGTCATACAAGACTTCGTCTGGGGTACTTGCCCACTGCAGCAAGACTCCTTTATATAGGGACAAGGACCCCTCTGATGAGAATCCAGCTCCCAGGCTTGTTTGCATTGGCACTTCCGGGGTCATCCAAAATGGCGGACCCGAGTGCTTTCCAAGCCTCTCTTTCATGTAATTCAATTCCCATAGGTAAAGGGATTGAATTACATGAAAGAGAGGCTTGGAAAGCACTCAGGTCCGCCATTTTGGATGACCCCGGAAGTGCCAATGCAAACAAGCCTGGGAGCTGGATTCTCATCAGAGGGGTCCTTGTCCCTATATAAAGGAGTCTGGCTGCAGTGGGCAAGTACCCCAGACGAAGTCTTGTATGACGAAACGCGTCAGGAGGACTCCACTGCCGCCATTTTACTTGCAAGCGCTTTTTATTCTGAAATGTAAGTGTTTTTCCTTTTAATACATTTTTTATGGTTCACGGAATTACGCTATGAGCCCCTTCTTCATTACATGTGGGTAATGTCTGTTGGTGTCCGAGCTTCCATATGAAGAAGACCTTTTTGGGATAGCAACGTTACAACTTCACCATTCACCAGCCCTTGGTTCCCTACCTTCATTGCCAGTGAGCAATCCAAGCCTGTTTGACCCATATAGCGTATGCTAGGTGGGTCCCAACTTTCTGGTAAGCCTCCAGTCATCCTAGGTGGCGGTTTCGCACAAGTGTTTGTCAGCACATGTTGGATTACATACAGAAATCTCTCACGAGTATATGTTTTGGAATTTATCACCATTGCAAAATTTATGTTCATCGTACCTGCACATTCAGTTTTGGACTTTATTGCCATTTTTACATCCTGTTATCACTTTTGGTGACCCTAAGGCTTTATAACATAAGTGTTCTATATGTATGAATGTTCACAAAGTATACAAAACACTATCTTTTCACAATTCATTTTGCTATTATATGTGGTATAGCAATATTCTCTTTCTCATTTTTTAGCGCTACACTTGGTTACATATACTATAAAAAATATAATTGTAAAAAAATAAAATTTAAAAACTACTGACACCCCCTATGCCTACATTGTCCACTGCCCCCCCCCCCAATTAACCGCTTGCCGACCGCCTCACATACATTTATGTCAGCAGAAGGACTCGTACAGGCAAAATCATGTTCCTGTACATTGCCCTTTAAGAGGCGGCCAGCAGGTGCGCGCCCGCGGCCGGCGGCGCGCCCGCGGCAAGCTCCGTGAGTCGGGTCGCGGGTCCCGCGGACTCGATCGTCGCGGGCATACCCGCGATCGTCTCACGGAGAGGACGAACGGGGAGATGCTGTTGTAAACAGCATCTCCTAGTTCTGCCTAGCGACAGTGTCACTCGATCTCTGCTCCCTGTCATCGGAGCAGAGATCAGTGACGTCACACTTACAGCCCATCCCCCTGACAGTTAGTAATCACTCCCTAGTACTGATTTAACCCCTCCCCGCCCCCTAGTGGTTAACCCCTTCACTGCCAGTGTCATTTACACAAGAATCAATGCATTTTTATAGCACTGATTGCTGTATAAATGACAATGGTCCCAAAAATGTGTCAAAAATGTCCGATGTGTCCGCCATAATGTTGCAGTCATGATAAAAATCGCTGATCGCCGCCATTTAAAAAATAAAAAATTTTTTTAATAAAAATGCCAAAAAACTATCCCCTATTTTGTAAACACTATAACTTTTGCGCAAACCGATCAATAATCACTTATTGCGATTTTTTTTACCAAAAATATGTAGAAGAATACGTATCGGCCTAAACTGAGGAAAAAAATTGTTTTTTTATATATTTTTGAGGGATATTTATTATAGCAAAAAGTAAAAAATAATGCGTTTTTTTCAAAATTGTCGCTCTATTTTTGTTTATAGCGCAAAAAATAAAAACCACAGAGGTGATCAAATACCACCAAAAGAAAGCCCTATTTGTGGGAAAAAAAGGACGTCAATTTTGTTTGGGTGCAACGTCGCACGATAGCACAATTGTCAGTTAAAGCGACGCAGTGCCGAATCGCAAAAAGTGCTCTGGTCAGGAAGGGGGTAAATTCTTCTGGGGGCTGAAGTGGTTAAAAAAAAAAATTGAATTGTAAAAAAAAAACAAAACAAAAACATAAAAATAAAAAAACTGACACCGTCCACTGCCTCATACCCCTCCCCACCCCCTTCCCCAAAAGCACTGTGAGAAAAAAACTATTAAGAGAAATATCAAAAAATAATTAAAACAACAAAATTGTAAGAAATAAGAGAGAATTAGATAATAAAGAAAAAAAAAACTACTGACACCGTCCACTGCCCTACTGACACTGTCCAACCCCTACCCCACCCCCAAATCATTGTGGAAAAAAATAATAATAATTTTAAGAAATAATTTAAAAAATAAAATTGAAAAAAAAAAAAAAAAAAAAAAATTCTGACACTGTCCATTGCTCTACTGACACCGTCCACTGCCCTAGTGACACCAACCACTGGCCGCCAAAAAGCATTTTAAAAAAAATGAAAAAAAAAAAAATTGTAAAAAAATAATAAAACTAAAAAACTACTGACAACATCCACTACCCTACTGACACAATCCTGAGCATAATACCCACCACTGTAACACTCTGCACTCCTCACCTGCACATACTACCCACCTCCACACACGCCGCACTCTTCTCCTGCACATACTACCCACCACCAAACCACCCCACTCCTCTCCTGCACATACTACGCACTGCCATACACTGCACACTGTACATTCTCTATTTAACATTACTGCATTCTGCACTATGCAAGTCATCTCAGACTCTATTAAACCACACCCCATTTAGCCACGCCCAACATTTAGCGCAATTTAAGCCACGCCCATTTTCCCGCAATGGCACGCTTCTGTGCCTAGGGCCCACTTTTTATCTCTCACACAGGCCCACTCATTTCATGATATGCCCCTGCTTCAGTGCAATAAAAAAAGTCATTAACTTGGAATCAAGGAGTATGCAGACTAGGAGTTTTGGCGTTCCTCATTGGCATACTTATTACAGGCCAAAGACAACAAAAGTATTGGTAAAGCAAAGCAACTAACATATTTAGAAGTGGCAGCCTTGGTTTTCCTATCAGTACAAGTTTTTCAAGTTCATCACAGCATAACAAAACCACAACATCATGCCTGTGACGTCATCCCTTCTAGCACTGCGGTCCAGGGAGCAATCCAAGCCTCTTCTCCAGCTCTCCACCACCATACCATCTTCCTGCCGGCCGGGAGAGCCCACAGAGTGGCTGAGACAGAGTACCTTCTACTGACCAGAGCGATGTATGCCCCACAGAGCGTTTACCCACAGATGTAAGCTCAGCGAAGCTGGCCCCCCTACAATCAGCACAAATAAAAACTCAAGTGTGTTTCTTTAGTGCTACGTTTGTGCTGTTTTGTGCCGTAAAAATTTACATTTGTGCTGCTTTTATTTTTAAGATATTAGCAATTGTTTTTAACAGACCATGACCAGGGCCGTTTTTAAGGCAGGGCAAAAGGGGCAGCTGCCCTGGGCCCTGTCATTGTTGTGGGGCCCAAAGCAGCTGTCTCATACTTGCCAACTATCCTGGTTTAAATTCCCTGGTCCTTTGAGGTTTTAGTCCTGTGCTGTGTCCCAATATCTCACTGTGAAGTGCTGCTACTAATGCTGCCCGACTCTGCCCTATTGTTGTGTAAAGATGACTCACCTGCAGACCCTGTGTTTAAATGTAAATTACCGGCATTGATATGTAAATAGTAGCGGCATTCATATGTAAATAGGGGCGGCCAGCGGCATTGATATGTGTATCATGCCCCCCTGAGGTCATATCCACAGTAATATCTAGCAATCAATCAACAAGCAGAAATCATGTGCTGTAACCTCTAGCAACTAATCAGTGAGCTGTAATGTGTGCTGTAACCTCTAGCAACCAGTCAGTGAGCGGTAATGATACACTGTAACCTCTGGCAACCAATCACAATCGCTGTCTGATCTGATTCAGTAAATTGATTTTGAGTCTAGCTGCTATTTATTTTATGTCTCAGAGCAGATGGAGAGCAAAACTGCATGGGGGGGGGGGGCCAAGAAAAGTTTTGCCCAGGGTCCAATCAATATTAAAGACGGCCCTGACCATGACATCACCTAGCCGCCCTACAATGTCCAAATGACACAAAACTGGTCTCGTTGGTTAGTGCTACGTTTGTGCTGTTTTGTGCTGCTAAAAATTCCGTTCTATCTTTTATCGTTTATCGTTTTTGAGTTATTAATGATTTATTAAAGGTCACCAAAGGTCAGTCAGTTCCCCTACAACGCCCAAATGACACGAAACTGGTCTCGTTGGTTAGTGCTACGTTTGTGCTGGTTTGTGCTGCTAAAATTTTTATTTGTGCTGTTATGGTTTTTAAGTTATAACAGTTTTTTTTTTTTTTTTTCAAACCCCACTCACTTTGCCCACCCTACAATCAGCACAAATAAAAACTCAACTGTGTTTCTTTAGTGCTACATTTGTGCTGTTTTGTGCTGCTAAAATTTCCGTTTTATCTTTTATCGTTTTCGCGTTAATAATGATTTATTAAAGGTCACCAAAAGTCAATCAGCCCCCCTACAACACCCAAATGACACGAAACTGGTCTCGTTGGTTAGTGCTACGTTTGTGCTGCTAAAATTTTTATTTGTGCTATTATGGTTTTTAAGTTATAACAGTTTTTGGGTTTTTTTCAAACCCCACTCACTTTGTCCACCCTACAATCAGCACAAATAAAAACTCAAGTGTGTCTCTTTAGTGCTACATTTGTGCTGTTTTGTACTGCTAAAATTTCCGTTCTATCTTTTATCGTTTTTGCATTATTAATGATTTATTAAAGGTCACCAAAAGTCAGTCAGCCCCCCTACAACACCCAAATGACATGAAACTGGTCTCGTTTGTTAGTGCTATGTTTGTGCTGGTTTGTGCTGCTAAAATTTTTATTTGTGCTGTTATGGTTTTTAAGTTATAACAGATTTTTTTTTCAAACCCCACTCACTTTACCCCCCTACAATCAGCACAAATAAAAACTCAAATGTGTTTCTTTTGTGCTGTTTAAATGTATGTTCTATCTTTTATCATTTTTGCGTTATTAATGATTTTTTTAAAGGTCACTCAGCCCCCCTACTACACCCAAATGACACGAAACTGGTCTCGTTGGTTAGTGCCTCATTTGTGCTGGTTTGTGCTGCTAAAATTTTTATTTGTGCTGTTATGGTTTTTTAGTTATAACAGCTTGTTTTTATATTTGTGCTTTTTTGTGTTATAATAATAAAAATTTGTGCTGCTTTTATTTTTAAGATAATAGCAATTATTTTTTTCCAGATGATGACATCACCCCGCTCTCCTGTCACGTGCCTGGTTAGTGAGCTCCTGGTTAGAAAGCAGCCATGGGAGCACAGTGAGGTATGAGTGCCTGTGATCAGTCCAGTAGACTGCGTGGTGGCAGCAGTCAGCAGGTGGATGTGGCGGCAGAACCAGCCGGTGGCAGATGAGCTGGCACTGAGCTTGGCTGGTGGCAGACTGTGGGTAAGCAGCTGGAAGCAGGAGACAGATGAGACCTTGCTGGGCTGAAGAGCTGTAGCAGGCTGGATGAGCAGGATGCAGGGTCAGATGAGCCGGGTCCATAATGGTCAGGCAGATCAGGCATAGACGGCACACAACAGGATAGTCGGGTTACAAGCCAAGTCAGCAACAGGAGGTAGATCAGGCAAGAAGAGAAGGCAGAAGCAGAATCCAGAGACAAGCCACGGTCAGGGCAGGTAGCAGTCAAACGGAGGTCAGGAGCAAGTTGGGTTAGGATCAGAGGTCAAACACAGGAATCAGCAATGAACACACAGAAGCGGCACACCAAATTGCAGCCTGTTTAAATAGTCTGTCTGGTGCCAGCATTGGTGACAGGCTCACGCTCATCTGCCCAGCCAGTTGCCAGTCTGCGCATGCGCATATGTATGTACAGGGAGACATCATTTGTGCTATGCGAAAGCCTTCCCTGACACCCCCTACAACAGCCAAACAAAATGAAAAAGGGCTGGTTGGTTAGTGCCAGGTTTGTGTTGGTTTGTGCCTAATTACTTTCCATTCTATCTCCTTTTGTTTTTCAGTTATTGTTTGAACCCCCAAGTTATTCAGTTATTTAATAAAGGTCACCAAAGGTTACCCAGCCCCCCTACAAGAGACAAAAGGCATGAAACTGGGCTGGTTGGTGCCTCCTTTGTGCTGGTTTGTGCTGTTTAAATATCAGTTCTACCGCTTTTTGTTTTTCAGTTATTTACTATTTATTAAAGGTCACCAAAGGTCACTCAGCCCCCCTACACATGAAACTGGGTTGGTTGGTTAGAGCTGCGTTTGTGCTGTTAAAATTATTATGTGTGCTGCTTTGATTTCTTAACCACTTGAGCCCCGGACCATTATGCTGCCTAAGGACCAGAGGTCTTTTTCCAATTTGGCACTGCGTCGCTTTAACTGCTAATTGCGCGGTTATGCAATGCTGTACCCAAACGAAATTTGCGTCCTTTTCTTCCCACAAATAGAGCTTTCTTTTGATGGTATTTGATCACTTCTGCAGTTTTTATTTTTTGCGCTATAAACGGAAAAAGACCGAAAATTTTGAAAAAAAATGATATTTTCTACTTTTTGTTATAAAAAAAATCCAATAAACTCAATTTTAGTCATACATTTAGGCCAAAATGTATTCGGCCACATGTCTTTGGTAAAAAAAATGTCAATAAGCGTATATTTATTGGTTTGCGCAAAAGTTATAGCGTCTACAAACTAGGGTACATTTTCTGGAATTTACACAGCTTTTAGTTTATGACTGCCTATGTCATTTCTTGAGGTGCTAAAATGGCAGGGCAGTACAAAACCCCCCCAAATGACCCCATTTTGGAAAGTAGACACCCCAAGGAAATTGCTGATAGGCATGTTGAACCCATTGAATATTTATTTTTTTGTCCCAAGTGATTGAATAATGACAAAAAAAAAAAAAAAAAAAAATATTTACAAAAAGTTGTCACTAAATGATATATTGCTCACACAGGCCATGGGCCTATGTGGAATTGCACCCCAAAATATATTCAGCTGCTTCTCCTGAGTACGGGGATACCACATGTGTGGGACTTTTTGGGAGCCTAGCCGCGTATGGGACCCCGAAAACCAATCACCGCCTTCAGGATTTCTAAGGGTGTAACTTTTTGATTTCACTCTTCACTGCCTATCACAGTTTCGGAGGCCATGGAATGCCCAGGTGGCACAACCCCCCCCCAAATGACCCCATTTTGGAAAGTAGACACCCCAAGCTATTTGCTGAGAGGCATATTGAGTCCATGGAATATTTTATATTTTGACACAAGTTGCGGGAAAGTGACACTTTTTTTTTTTTTTTGCACAAAGTTGTCACTAAATGATATATTGCTCACACAGGCCATGGGCCTACGTGGAATTGCACCCCAAAATACATTTAGCTGCTTCTCCTGAGTATGGGGATACCACATGTGTGGGACTTTTTGGGAGCCTAGCCGCGTACGGGGCCCCGAAAACCAATCACCGCCTTCAGCGTTTTTAAGGGCGTGAATTTTTGATTTTACTCTTCACTGCCTAACACCGTTTCGGAGGCCATGGAATGCCCAGGTGGCACAAACCCCCCCCAAATGACCCCATTTTGGAAAGTAGACACCCCAAGCTATTTGCTGAGAGGCATGGTGAGTATTTTGCAGCTCTCATTTGTTTTTGAAAATGAAGAAAGACAAGAAAAAACTTTTTTTTTTTTTCTTTTTTCAAATTTCAAAACTTTGTGACAAAAAGTGAGGTCTGCAAAATACTCACTATACCTCTCAGCAAATAGCTTGGGGTGTCTACTTTCCAAAATGGGGTCATTTGGGGGGGTTTTGTGCCACCTGGGCATTCCATGGCCTCCGAAACTGTGATAGGCAGTGAAGAGTGAAATCAAAAATTCACGCCCCTTAGAAAGCCTGAAGGCGGTGCTTGGTTTTCGGGGTCCCGTACACGGCTAGGCTCCCAAAAAGTCTCACACATATGGTATCCCCGTACTCAGGAGAAGCAGCAGAATGTATTTTGGGGTGTAATTTCACATATTCCCATGGCATGTTTGAGCAATATATCATTTAGTGACAACTTTGTGCAAAAAAAAAAAAAAAAAAAAAAAAAAAAATTTGTCTCTTTCCCGCAACTTGTGTCGCAATATAAAATATTCCATGGACTCGACATGCCTCTCAGCAAATAGCTTGGGGTGTCTACTTTCCAAAATGGGGTCATTTGGGGGGGTTTTGAACTGTCCTGGCATTTTATGCACAACATTTAGAAGCTTATGTCACACATCACTCACTCTTCTAACCACTTGAAGACAAAGCCCTTTCTGACACTTATTTTTTACATGAAAAAGTTTTTTTTTTTTTGCAAGAAAATTACTTTGAACCCCCAAACATTATATATTTTTTTAAAGCAAATGCCCTACAGATTAAAATGGTGGGTGTTTCATTTTTTTTTTTCACACAGTATTTGCGCAGCGATTTTTCAAACGCATTTTTTGGGGAAAAAACACACTTTTTTAAATTTTAATGCACTAAAACACACTATATTGCCCAAATGTTTGATGAAATAAAAAAGATGATCTTAGGCCGAGTACATGGATACCAAACATGACATGCTTTACAATTGCGCACAAACGTGCAGTGGCAACAAAATAAATACATTTTTAAAAGCCTTTAAAAGCCTTTACAGGTTACCACTTTAGATCTACAGAGGAGGTCTACTGCAAAAATTACTGCCCTCGATCTGACCTTCGCGGTGATACCTCACATGCATGGTGCAATTGCTGTTTACGTTTGACGACAGACCGCCGCTTGCGTTCGCCTTAGCGCAAGAGCAGGGGGCGACAGGGGTGCTTTTTTTTTTTTTTTTTTTTTTTCTTTATTATTTTTTTGCTTTTTTATCTTATTTTTAAACTGTTCCTTTCATTTTTTTTTTTTTTAAATCATTTTTATTGTTATCTCGGGGAATGTAAATATCCCCTATGATAGCAATAGGTAGTGACAGGTACTCTTTTTTGAAAAAATTGGGGTCTATTAGACCCTAGATCTCTCCTCTGCCCTCAAAGCATCTGACCACACCAAGATCGGTGTGATAAAATGCTTCCCCAATTTCCCAATGGCGCTATTTACATCCGGCGAAATCTAAGTCATAAAATGCTCGTAGCTTCCGGTTTCTTAGGCCATAGAGATGTTTGGAGCCACTCTTGTCTCTGATCAGCTCTATGGTCAGCTGGCTGAATCACCGGCTGCATTCTCAGGTTCCCTGTTGAGACAGGAGAGCCAGAGAAAAACACGGAAGACGGTGGGGGGGGGGCATTCCCTCCCACGGGTTGTAAAGGCAGTCTAGAGGCTAATTAGCCGCTAGGATTGCTTTTACATGAAAGCCGACCGCTGGCTGAAAAGAATGATACCAAGATGATACCTAAACCTGCAGGCATCATTCTGGTATAACCACTCAAAGTTGTGAATGGCGTACCTGAAGACAAAAAAATGATTAACAATAAAGCACAGTAAACAATAAAGTATAAATAATTACATACCTGAAAAACAAACATGATAAAACATAATAACAATAACAATAACAATAACAATAAAACACTGCAGAATAGAATACAGTAAAAAAAGAGCAGAACAATAGAGAGAGAGAATAGAGAGAGAGAACAATAAAACGACAACTATTTTTTTTTATTTTATATATATTTTTTTTTTTTTTACACTTTTTTTGTAACTAACTTTTATAACTGTAACCGGTTCCAGGTTCGGGTCTCTCAAAATGCGATGGCATCTTGGGAGACCCTGTGAAAGTGTGCCTAGTCTGTGCAATGCTGTACCCTACGCTAATACTCAACTAGTGTATGGTAGCGTTCAAAACATTCACCAATGCAAAGACCAGGATTGTCAGGACAGAAGGGACAATAATAGCGGGTGTCACGCCTATATCCGCGTTTGCTGCAGACACAACATCTTTTTGGGGGGGGTTCGTTGGGTAGGGGTACTCGGGAGCACATAAAAATGCCTCTCATGCAGCCGACTGCATTTCGTTGGGGGGATGTGAATGGGGGAAGTACGGGCGCTGCAGAAGTGGTGGGTTCCCAATTAGGATTGGCGAATGCAGCAGGAAGGGCACTATGGGCACGACGGGCCTGTGTTTGTCTTCTTGGTGGCAGCGGGACACTACTTGTGCTTGTCACCTCACCAGCTTGAACTGCACTTATGGGACTCGCCACGTCACCAAGTGTTACTGCAGTGCTGGTTTGACTACGACCGGGGTGTACTAGGCCGCTGGTGCTTGCCAGTTCAATAAAAAGCTTCCAAAAAAACTGTTAGCGATCGCAGGGATCAGGCCTGACTCTGCGAACGCTGCAGTTATGCGTTTAGTGTTTTGTAAGTGACAGTGATCGATCGATACTGCACTTGGGTGGGCTGGACTGGGCCGGGCGGAGGGGCAAAACGCAGGTGCTAGCAGGTATCTGGGTTGATCCCGCTAACACTGCGTTTTTGGGAACCCTAAACTGCTGGGGACGCTAGTATAGATCTGATCTGATCGGATCAGATATTGATCCGTTCAGATACTATACCACTAAAGGAGGCGTATGCTGCGTGCGTGGGTGTTAGTGGTACTGGCGCTAACCTGACGCTGCCTGGGGCCGGTGCTTGCTAGTTCACCAAAATGCTACCAAAAAAACTGTTAGCGATCGCAGGGATCAGGCCTGACTCTGCGAACGCTGCAGTTATGCGTTTAGTGCCTTGTAAGTGTCAGTGATCGATCGATACTGCACTTGGGTGGGCTGGGCTGGGCCGGGCGGAGGGGCACAACGCAGGTGCTAGCAGGTATCTGGGCTGATCCCGCTAACACTGCGTTTTTGGGAACCCTAAACTGCTGGGGACGCTAGTATAGATCTGATCGGATCAGATATTGATCCGATCAGATACTATACCACTAAGGGAGGTGTACGGTGCGTGCGTGGGTGTTAGCGGTACTGGCGCTAACCTGACGCTGCCTGGTGCTTGCTTGCCAGTTCACCAAAATGCTACCAAAAAAACTGTTAGCGATCGCAGGGATCAGGCCTGACTCTGTGAACGCTGCAGTTATGCGTTTAGTGTTTTGTAAGTGACAGTGATCGATCGATACTGCACTTGGGTGGGCTGGGCGGAGGGGCAAAACGCAGGTGCTAGCGGGTATCTGGGCTGATCCCGCTAACACTGTGTTTTTGGGAACCCTAAACTGCTGGGGACGCTAGTATAGATCTGATCAGATCAGATATTGATCCGATCAGATACTATACCACTAAGGGAGGCGCATGCTGCGTGCGTGGGTGTTAGCGGTACTGGCGCTAATCTGACGCTGCCTGGGGCGACGCATATCACCGCCGGGCGATCAGGGGGCTAAACCTTTATTAGGTAATAAACGGCGGGTGCCCTGACACTATAAAAAATAAACGAACTAACCTGCGTCACCCGTAACGGTTATACGGTGATCAGTGGTGAAAGGGTTAACTAGGGGGCAATCAAGGGGTTAAAACATTTATTAGGTAGTATATGGGGGTCCCTGTCACTATAAAACGCTGACGGCGAACCTAAATATTTACCTCACTAACTAGCGTCACCAGCGACACTAATACAGCGATCAGAAAAATGATCGCTTAGCAACACTGGTGACAGGGGGTGATCAAGGGGTTAAAACTTTATTAGGGGGGGTTAGGGGGGTACCCTAGACCTAAAGGGGGGTAATACTCACTGTCCCAACACTGTAACTGTCACAAACTGACACTATGCAGTAATCAGAAAAAAAAAAAAAAAAAAAAAAAAAAAAACCTGCTGGTGTCAGTTTGTGACAGGGGGGGGGGGGGGGGTGATTGGGGGGGGATCGGGGGGCGATCGGGGGGGGGATCGGGGTGTTTTGTATGCCTGGCATGTTCTACTGTGTGTGTGTAGTGTTGTGCACTCACATTGATGTCTTCTCCCCTCGGCGCTGGAACGGAAAATACCGAGCCGAGGGGAGATGACATCATTTCCTTTGCTGCTGTTTAGCATACAGCAGCAAAGGAGTGTTCCCATTGGCCGGCGGCGATCGCGAGGGGGGGGCCACGAACGGATGGCCTCCCCCTCATCTCGGATCGCCGGGGAACAGAACGGGACCGCTTCGGGCACCGGGGGGGGGTCCGATCGGACCCCCCACCCGCGAGAGGCAAATCACGTACATGTACGTGATTTTGCCTGCCCGTGCCGCCTTGCCGACGTAAATCGGCGTTAGGCGGTCCTTAAGTGGTTAATTGTAAAAGTTTTTTTTAATTTGATCAAACCCCACCCACTTGGTATCCCATGTTATTAGATACTATAAGACCTCGTGCACACGAGACGCTGTTAAACGCGTTAAATAGTAAAAAACTGAAAAACAAAAAGTGGTAGAACTGATATTTAAACAGCACAAACCAGCACAAAGGAGGCACCAACCAGCACAGTTTCATGTCCTTTGTCTCTTGTAGGGGGGCTGGGTAACCTTTGGTGACCTTTATTAAATCAACAATAACTGAAAAACAAAAGGAGATAGAATGGAAAGTAAATAGGCACAAACCAACACAAACGTGGCACTAACCAACCAGCCCGTTTTCATTTTGTTTGGCTGTTGTAGGGGGTGTCAGGGAAGGCTTTCCCATAGCGCAAATGATGTCTCCCTGTACATACATATGCGCATGCGCAGACTGGCAACTGGCTGGGCAGATGAGCGTGAGCCTGTCACCAATGCTGGCACCAGACAGACTATTTAAACAGGCTGCAATTTGGTGTGCCGCTTCTGTAGGTTCATTTCTGATTCCTGTGTTTGACCTCTGATCCTAACCCAGCTTGCTCCTGACCTTCGTTTGACTGCTACCTGCTCTGACCTTGGCTTGTCTCTGGATTCTGCTTCTGCCTTCTCTTCTTGCCTGATCTACCTCCTGTTCCTGACTTGGCTTGTGACCCGACTATCCTGTTGTGTGCCGTCTATGCCTGATCTGCCTGACCATTATGGACCCGGCTCATCTGACCCTGCATCCTGCTCATCCAGCCTGCTACAGCTCTTCAGCCCAGCAAGGTCTCATCTGTCTCCTGTTTCCAGCTGCTTACCCACAGTCTGCCACCAGCCAAGCTCAGTGCCAGCTCATCTGCCTCCGGCTGGTTCTGCCGCCACATCCACCTGCTGACTGCTGCCACCACGCAGTCTACTGGACTGATCACAGGCACTCATACCTCACTGTGCTCTCATGGCTGCTTTCTAACCAGGAGCTCACTAACCAGGTACGTGACAGGAGAGCGGGGTGATGTCATCATCTGGAAAAAACAAATTGCTATTATCTTAAAAATAAAAACAGTACAAATTTTTATTATGACACAAAAAAGCACAAATATAAAAACAAGCTGTTATAACTAAAAAACCATAACAGCACAAATAAAAATTTTAGCAGCACAAATGAGGCACTAACCAACGAGACCAGTTTCGTGTCATTTGGGCGTTGTAGGGGGGCTGACTGACCTTTGGTGACCTTTAATAAATCATTAATAACGCAAAAACGATAAAAGATAGAATGGAATTTTTAGCAGCACAAACCTAGCACTAACCAACGAGACCAGTTTTGTGTCATTTGGGCGTTGTAGGGGGGCTGAGTGACCTTTGGTGACCTTTAATAAATCAATAATAACGCAAAAACGATAAAAGATAGAACAGAATTTTTAGCAGAACAAAACAGCACAAACATAGCATTAACCAACAAGACCAGTTTCGTGTCATTTGGGCGTTGTAGGGGGGCTGAGTGACCTTTGGTGACCTTTAATAAATCAATAATAACGCAAAAACGATAAAAGATAGAACAGAATTTTTAGCAGCACAAAACAGCACAAACATAGCATTAACCAACAAGACCAGTTTTGTGTCATTTGGACGTTGTAGGGGGGGCTAGGTGATGTCATGGTCTGTAAAAAACAATTGCTAATATCTTAAAAATAAAAGCAGCACAAATGTAAATTTTTATGGCACAAAACAGCACAAACGTAGCACTAAAGAAACACACTTGAGTTTTTATTTGTGCTGATTGTAGGGGGGCCAGCTTCGCTGAGCTACAGATGTACCCTTCCTTGTTTACCTTGATGTAAGTTACTATGTGTTTTTATTAATATACTCTTTACAGTCTAACTAAGAGGCGCCTGCATTTATTTTTTCATTTACACAGTGACAGTGCATTTTTTTTCTAGCACTGATCACTGTATTGGTGTCACTGGTCCCCAAAAAGTGTCACTTAGTGTCAGATTTGTCCGCCGGAAAAAAAAACAAAAAAAAAAACAGGTGATCAAATACCACCAAAAGAAAGCCATTTGTGGGAAATAAAGGACATCAATTTTATTTGGGTACAGCAACGCACAACCGCGCAATTGTGCTATATCGCTGGTCAGGAAGGGGGTAAAACCTTCCGGAGCTGAAGTGGTTAATCTTTGACTGCCATAATGCTGCACATGTGATCAGTTATGACACCAGCCATCGGATGGTTTGACAGTTTGGTTGAGAGCACAACCAATGTGACAGTTACATTTCCAGCATGTGCCGGGTTCACTTCCACCTGAACTAAAAATATTATGAACAATTTTTGAACAGAAGTATGGGGCGATGTATTTTGATGATATTTGAAGATCTGCTTTAAACTATTAACTACGGTTTAAGAGGCACAATAACTCATTGGCTTCCCTCGGTCTACTCTCTTCTCAAGCAATAAGGGTTCTATAGCAATGTGTTTATCCCAGGATTCCCAAAATTATACTAATTAATTTTTTAAGTGAACGTTAAAGCTAAACATTGGACGTTCCATGAAAAACACTCTTGCAGCGATCCCCTGTGGCTATATGAAATGAGCAATATTCAACTTATACCTGGCTGTGACAGGCTCCAGATTTTTTGTACCAGAGGCATGTAGCCTTAACCCCTTATTAAAATGGTAGCAAACACCCAGGTCTTTTTTTCCTAAAACAATAGGTGCTGGAACTCAACCATGACTCCCCAAAACCCCTCCACCCACGCACACCCTCCAAATTACATCAAATAGTGGGTGTGGTCAGTCAAATTTCACGAACAGTAGGAGGGTCTTAAAGGGGCATTAAATACCAGGATTGCCTTACAACACACAGAGTGCAGAGCTGTCACTTGTAAACACAGAAACCAGACTTCTGTGTTTACAAGTTATTGTGGTGAGCAGGCCCCCCCAAGGGTCTGAGCCAGAGGTGGTGAAACTGAGTTCCACCAAGTTCCCCCTGAAAAAACCCCTGCAAACACTTCTTTGTGACTTGTTCCTACAAATAAGCTCATAATATACAGGTACAAGGAATATCTCCTAAATGCACATGTAGTGCTACCCCCACAGGAGCCGCTTAATTATGTTTGGTTTTGTACTCTGCCTCTCAACCCCAAGAACAGCCGCAGCCCCTCTGGTTCACTTGGCAATAGTGCAAGTGCAAGGACCAATGAAAACACACACATTATGATAAAACACAGAAAGTGTCTTTACTGCAACATTTCTGTGGAAAAGGGTTACAAACAATACAGTATATAGTCAAGTAATAACTGAGATCAAGAGCAATATAGCTCAATACTGTATTCAGGCTGCTTTCAGGGGATTCCAAACCTGAGAACCCCAGGAACAGAGGCAAACACTTCAGCTAACACCTGACATGTGACCTGCTCCGGACAATGTCAGTGTTGTTGCAGTGGTTGTTGCAGGAGAGAGCAGACATCTGAGACAGCAAGCTCCAGCCATCCAGCAGCTCCAGCCTTCAGGCTGCAGCCATTCCCAGGACTATCCCGGACCCCCCAGGGGAACTTGCGGGGCCCCCCACCTACACACCGGGCATCCATCACCTTTTACATCTGGATCCCGAGTCCCAACCGGCAGCCGTACAGGCCCTCCTGCAGGACACTCGGCGGTCGGCCGAGCGCCGTTAGGAAACTCCGCGGCTTCGGCCTAGCGCCGGGCCAGGGCCGTCCTGCCGCTTCTCCGCCCATAGCCGGATCGGCGGGCCGACCGGCAGGCCCTAGGATCACCTCCTTGCAGACCGATCCGACCCACATCGCCATCCGGACGGGCCGGTAGTCGCGCCGGTATCAGAACAACTGGCTCGGGCCTAGCAAGCGGCCATCTTGGTCCTCCCTCCCGAGGCCACAGCACCCCGCCGGCCACCCGGAGATCAGCCCAGACATCCAGCATCACCACCGGGACCTCGGCCTCAGCGGACCCCCAGCCCAGGTCACCAGCATCCCCTCCACCATACTCACCCTCCGCCGCAGCACTCCCACCACTGCCCAGGACTTTGCCGTCGGCCATCTTGGTCAACCCGCTCGGCTGTGTTCACCACCTCCACCCATAGCTCATCCACGGACCCCCCAGGCAGGTAGTACTAGGACCTACCATCATCCTTCTCAGGACCTGCGACCTCCAGAGAGCGAGCATCTGGACAGCTGTGGCCCGGATCCATCCCGTCAGCCATCTTGGTCCTCTCAGGGTGGCCAAACCTCCACCTGGAGCTCAGCCAGGACCCCCCAGCAGGTTAGTACCGGGACCGCCCCCCCAGGCCTGGACCATCCCACTACCAGGCAAAGACCACCATCCCTCACCCCCCCCTCCTCAGCTCACCCCGGGCACCACCGCAGCCGCCGTCCAATCACCCCTCTCTAGCTGTTAGACTTGGGGGACAGACCATGGCTGTGGCCTAGCTCCAGCCACCCAGCACCCACACCTGTCCAGTGGGCCCCGTGCCCCCACTTCTGGAACACCCCCTCCTCTTCATTGACTTCACTGCGCAGGCACAGCCTACCACCGGAGACGCTGACCAGACCAGTGTCCACCTTAAGTTCCGCCTAATCCCAATCGCAGCATCACTCCAACCGGTAAGTAGCGGCCTGATCCCCTTACCCCCCCACCTTCATCCTTCGGACCAGCCTGCACAGGTAAGCCACCGGGGTACCACAGCAGTTGATCCAGGGTCCCTGAGCCGATCGCCCCTCGGGGGGTCAGGAAGGAATTTTTCCTGCTGCTGTAGCAATTGGCCAGCTCAGCCAGAGGTTTTTTCGCCTTCCTCTGGATCAACGGGGAGGGTGGTAAGCAGCCTTCCATAACCCTCCTTCAGCAACCTTCTTGCGTCCCCATGTGTAATCTCAAGTACACCGCGGACGCACTCCACAGGCTAAGAAACATCGGTTCAACTCTACCAACCGCCACTCAAAAAAGACTAAGAAAAGAAAAATTACTGAGGACCAACCTACAAGCTACCATCAAATACAGAGAGACACCAATCCAACTACAACAACTAGCATGCGCCCTGATTAATACTATATCTGCAGTCAAGCACAGACTAGAAATCCACGACTTTATCATCGACAACAACATAGACTGCATCTTCATTACAGAAAGTTGGCTAACATCCGACTGCAACTCCATCCTAACTGAATTGGTGCCAGAGAACTACAGCATCCTAACCGAGCACAGAACAGGAAAAAAAGGAGGAGGCCTAGCAGTGATCTTCAAATCGCACCTTGCCGTCACCAAACCAACCTCACAGAACTCGGTGGATTTCATGGAGATACTCCCCCTGCAACTTCAAACTACACCCCAAAGCACCATTCACATATTACTAAGCTACAGACCACCAGGACCAAAGACTAATCTCCTCACACCACTTACGGAATTCATCTCAATGCACACCCTGAAAACCAAAAACCTTCTGGTACTTGGAGACTTCAACCTTTGGGCAAACTCCAACCAAGATCCTATTGCCACCGCCTGCATCAACCAACTGGAAGAGCTAGGTCTTCAATAGCTGATAAAGACGCCCACGCATGGTTCAGGACATACCCTAGACCTCATCTTTCAACAGAACATGGACATCAGCATATCCGACAACACTCCACTACCATGGACAGACCACTACGCCATCAAATTTAATATCACCACCAACACCATCCTCCAAAAACAGAAACATTCAACAACACACTGGAACAGATCCCAGAAGAAGCTGCATTCTGAACTCTTCAAAACCACATTATCAAACAAAATACAATCATTAAACGTAGACCTCTCAACGGAATAAACACTCAACTCCCTAAACAAGGCTTTACTACAAACAGCAGACTCAGTAGCACCAAAACGCAGAGCGCTCATCCGCAAAAAAACCTCGAGATGGTTCAACGGCACTCTCACTCTACTCAAGCAAAAACGTAGAAGAGCGGAAAGAGCATGGAGAAGAAATCCCACCATGGAAAACCATACAAACTACAAAATACTCACTGTGAAATACCACAAAGCGATTTTCACAGCCAAAAAAGAACATTTCTCGAATACCATCTCAACTGCCTTAAACCGGCCACGGGAACTTTTCAAAATAGTCGCCCAATCAATGAACCCAACCTGCTTAGAGCCCCCAGCAAACGATACTCAAGAATTCTGCAATGAGCTAGCTAATTTTTTCATTGACAAAATCGACAACATTCGGGAATCAATTCAACAGAAAAAAGCAACCAACCTTACCCAACCAAAGCAAAAAGAAGCTATTGAAGCGAACAGCACACAACCGCCAGACTTCTTCTTGACCTCAATCACCACTGACACGACCAAAAACATTATGAGAAGCCTTCGAGACAGCACATCACCAAACGACATCATTCCCACGAAACTCCTGAAAGAATGCGCCGATATCTTGGCTCCAATTATAACACACCTCATAAATCAGTCATTCAAAGAAGGGATTGTGCCAACCACCCTCAAGCAAGGCATCATCAAACCCCTGCTAAAGAAGCCCAATCTCGACCCTAAAGACACTAACCACCGCAGACCGATAACAAGCCTCAACACCGTCTCCAAGATTATGGAGAAAGCGGTAGTACAACAGCTACAACGCCACCTTGACACGCATCAACTTCTGGACACTCTACAATCAGGTTTCCGCCCAGGCCATGGTACGGAAACAGCACTTTTAAAAATATGGGACGATGCACTTGAAGCAGCAGATGACGGAGAATCTTGTCTCCTGGTACTGTTAGACCTCAGTGCAGCATTTGACACAGTGGACCACAATACTCTACTTGTCCGGCTCACAGAAGTAGCAGGAGCCACAGATTCTAGTCTAAAATGTTTCGCATCCTTCTTAGAGAATCGCTCGCAGACAGTGAAACTAGGAGTATTTACCTCGGAAACCCAGGCAATCTCCTGTGGAGTCCCCTCCGGGCTCCCCCTTGTCGCCAGTGCTATTCAACATTTGCATCCGCCCTCTCCTCAATATCATCAAAAAATCAGACCTCTGCTTCCACTCATACGCAGACGATACCCAAATCTACTTTCAGGTCACCGGACAAAAAGACCACCATCAGCAACTAGAGAAATGCCTCACTTCAATAGATGACTGGATGACCATTAGTTCCCTCAAACTCAACGGGTCAAAAACAGAACTTCTCTACCTACACGCAAACCAAAATCCCAAAACCAAGACCCCATGGACGCCCCCGCCATCTTTGGACAGACCATTTCTCCGAGCACCAAGGCCAAAAGTCTTGGAGTAATCTTTGACTCAGAAATGACAATGGCTGCACAAATAGGATCAGTAGTTAGTGGATCGCACCATCTCCTCCGCATGTTACGCAGACTCATCCCCTTCATCCCAGAAGGTGACAAAGCAACAGTAGTGGGAACAATCATCAACTCCCGTCTCGACTACGCAAACTCACTCTACATAGGATTACCCAAGTATCAGCTTCCTTGTTTCCTGCAGATGGGAAAGTGCCTCTCAGCAATCCTGCGGTCAAGGTCCAATGATTGTCCTGGAATAGGCAGGCTCTTCTGGTGACCCAGCTGGTCACCTCCCACTGGAATGCTTCACACCATTGGTGCAGGTACACCTGGATGTGCACCTGGGATCTGTGGATGGCTGAAATGTTGTGGTGGACTGACCTGGGAGGCAGCACCTCTCCCCAGGGTCCAGGCTCTTCTCTTGCCACGTGGTGTCCGAAATCCCTCAGATAAGCAAAATGGAGTCTTTTGCTCATTTACCCCCAGAGCATGCTGGCTCTTGTATGCAATGCCTATGCAAGTCAGTGAGGAGAATACGGGAGGGGGGAGAAATCCCCCGCAGACACTGTCTCTCTCTCCCCCTCAGGAGAGCCCATGCACTCGTGGCGGCCAGCTTCACAAGGCCGTGGAAAAAGCAGGGCACCCGCTACACACAGTTTAGGATATTCAATATTTCTGCAGCTGGTGAGGTCACTGTCATGTGTGCACTGCGCTCTTAAGTATGCCATCCCTTCAGAGCACTGTGCCGTGATCGTGACTCCTCTGTGCATGCACAGGAGTGACATCATTGCGGCTCGGTCACTCAAACATCCAGAGCCCGCAAACCCGTAGGAAAAAAATGCATGAAGATGGAAGACCTGTCATTGTGCCGCTGGAGGGCCATTTAAAGGCGTCGTATGTGATGCATACTAGCCCATTATGCTCTTGACTTGCAAGGGTTCCTCCCTCCCCTCTTTGCTGACTTTACTACCACTTTAAACTCTTCTTTTCATAAATTAGTTACTAAAAACATAATTTGCACGAATATGCCATATTTACTTAAATTTCCTCCTCCGGGTCTCTTTTTAAAGCTGTCTCTAGCAGTGCTGCCACACTCTTGTTACATTTGTGCCCCCTGTGCTGCTGGGATCTACGGAGGCTCATAGGAGTCCTCTACATGGGTGCTCCTGCTTGGAACTACAACTGTATGTGCAACCTTTCAGAGTGCCGCACACTGAGCAAGAGCCATGCCTTTTCACCTCTACAGTGGTGATTGATGGTGGCTCGGCGTCCCCTTCATGCTGCGTGTGTGCGGTGCTCTGAATGAATGCAGTCATAGTTTAAAGCGGAAGCACACAAGTACAGGAGACTTCTATGGGAGTGTAAAGGTCCTGGAGACACAACTATAATGGGAATGTGGCAGCGCAGTCCAGGGGGGTGGTTTCAAAGGAAGGTCAGGAAGAGGAAGTTTATAATATGAAAAATAAAACACACACCAAATGCATGCAAGTTATGTTATTCATATTTGATTTATGAGAGGAAAAAAAAAGGGAAAGGAGGACTTAATATCACCAAGTTACACCTCTGATAATAGAAATACAAAAAGCTCAAATCTGCCCAAAACACAAAGTTAGATACGCATACACCCATCTTTGGCAAGAAGCAATATGTTCTTTATCAGACTTTATTAGCATTACAACCCTGCAGAGGTGACTAGTAGCACAGTGTATAGCGCGCTGGTTACGAATTGCTGACCGATTGGGGCCTCGCCCTCCTGTCACTGCGACAACTGTCTCCTGTGATAGAACACAAAGCGCCACTTGCTGCCATTAACACTTCAGCTGCCAGAGCCATGAATCACTCTGCTATGTCCACAGAATTTCATCCCAGACCAGCACTGCTGTCAGGTTTACTCAATTGTAACAACTTCTTGTATAAATATACCAAAAACATTTCAATACGGCCATTTCAATAAAAGATACACGTGGCCCTTTACAGAATTCTCTATCAGAAAATGCCGGTTTTGTGGCTGTCCTGCCAATGTAATAGATTCAATATAGTTTGAGGTTCTAACTTTGAACAAACTGCAGATTCAGATTTGAGAGGATCATTGCCATGCAGCTAGGTATTACAAAATGAGGTCAGCATTGGTGGCTCCCAGAGATCATTCCTTTAATGTCTGCATTTGGAATATATTTTAAATATAACAAGCATGTATTTATGGAATACTAATTGAGGACTATTGGACACGTCATAATATTCACAACTCTGTATGTCCAAACAAAATTTAAAATACAACAAATCTATATAATGGATAAAAGCATGTTTTAATATAACACTGTAATAGTTAATGAACAAGACAAGTGTCTTCCATCTTCATTCAACTCCTACACACAGCTGCTGTCACATAAAGGGCAATGATGAAGCTTCAGCAGACACTTCTCAAAGTAAAGTGGGATAGATGTTCAACTTCATGTAGGACAAACATGACTGACGGAGCAGTACAAGTTTTTTTTTCAGTGGCAAATAACATTTTCACAATTTTTTAAATTTTATACAAAAAAAGGGTCTCTGGTTGTATGACTGATGTATTTAATCACTTGAGCCCCGGACCATTATGCTGCCTAAGGACCAGAGGTCTTTTTCCAATTTGGCACTGCGTCGCTTTAACTGCTAATTGCGCGGTCATGCAATGCTGTACCCAAACGAAATTTGCGCCCTTTTCTTCCCACAAATAGAGCTTTCTTTTGATGGTATTTGATCACCTCTGCAGTTTTTATTTTTTGCGCTATAAACGGAAAAAGACCGCAAATTTTGAAAAAAAAATGATATTTTCTACTTTTTGTTATAAAAAAAATCCAATAAACTAAATTTTAGTCATACATTTAGGCCAAAATGTATTCGGCCACATGTCTTTGGTAAAAAAAATGTCAATAAGCATATATTTATTGGTTTGCGCAAAAGTTATAGCGTCTACAAACTAGGGTACATTTTCTGTAATTTACACAGCTTTTAGTTTATGACTGCCTATGTCATTTCTTGAGGTGCTAAAATGGCAGGGCAGTACAAACCCCCCCCAAATGACCCCATTTTGGAAAGTAGACACCCGAAGGAAATTGCTGAGAGGCATGTTGACCCCATTGAATATTTATTTTTTTTGTCCCAAGTGAGTGAATAATGACAAAAAAAAAAAAAATTTACAAAAAGTTGTCACTAAATGATATATTGCTCACACAGGCCATGGGCCTATGTGGAATTGCACCCCAAAATACATTTAGCTGCTTCTCCTGAGTATGGGGATACCACATGTGTGGGACTTTTTGGGAGCTTAGCCGCGTACGGGGCCCCAAAAACCAAGCACTGCCTTCAGGATTTCTAAAGGTGTAAATTTTTGATTTCACTCTTCACTGCCTATCACAGTTTCGGAGGCCATGGAATGCCCAGGTGGCACAAAACCCCCCCAAATTACCCCATTTTGGAAAGTAGACACCCCAAGCTATTTGCTGAGAGGCATGGTGAGTATTTTGCAGCTCTCATTTGTTTTTGAAAATGAAGAAAGACAAGAAAAAACTTTTTTTTTTTTCTTTTTTCAATTTTCAAAACTTTGTGACAAAAAGTGAGGTCTGCAAAATAGTCACTATACCTCTCAGCAAATAGCTTGGGGTGTCTACTTTCCAAAATGGGGTCATTTGGGGGGGTTTTGTGCCACCTGGGCTTTCCATGGCCTCCGAAACTGTGATAGGCAGTGAAGAGTGAAATCAAAAATTCACGCCCTTAGAAAGCCTGAAGGCGGTGCTTGGTTTTCAGGGTCCCGTACGCGGCTAGGCTCCCAAAAAGTCTCACACATGTGGTATCCCCGTACTCAAGAGAAGCAGCAGAATGTATTTTGGGGTGTAATTTCACATATTCCCATGGCATGTTTGAGCAATATATCATTTAGTGACAACTTTGTGCAAAAAAAAAAAAAAAAAATTTGTCTCTTTCCCGCAACTTGTGTCGCAATATAAAATATTCCATGGACTCGACATGCCTCTCAGCAAATAGCTTGGGGTGTCTACTTTCCAAAATGGGGTCATTTGGGGGGGTTTTTAACTGTCCTAAATGCACAACATTTAGAAGCTTATGTCACACATCACTCACTCTTCTAACCACTTGAAGACAAAGCCCTTTCTGACACTTTTTGTTTACATGAAAAAGATATTTTTTTTTCCAAAAAAATTACTTTGAACCCCCAAATATTATATATTTTTTTAAGCAAATGCCTTACAGATTTAAATGGTGGGTGTTTCATTTTTTTTTATCACACAGTATTTGCGCAGCGATTTTTCAAACGCATTTTTTGGGGAAAAAACACACTTTTTTAAATTTTAATGCACTAAAACACACTATATTGCCCAAATGTTTGATGAAATAAAAAAGATGATCTTAGGCCGAGTACATGGATACCAAACATGACATGCTTTAAAATTGCGCACAAACGTGCAGTGGCAACAAAATAAATACATTTTTAAAAGCCTTTAAAAGCCTTTACAGGTTACCACTTTAGATTTACAGAGGAGGTCTACTGCAAAAATTACTGCCCTCGATCTGACCTTCGCGGCGATACCTCACATGCATGGTGCAATTGCTGTTTACGTTTGACGACAGACTGCCGCTTGCGTTCGCCTTAGCGTGAGAGCAGGGGGCGACAGGGGTGCTTTTTTTTTTTTTTTTTCTTTATGTTTGGAGCCACTCTGGTCTCTGATCAGCTCTATGGTCAGCTGGCTGAATCACCGGCTGCATTCTCAGGTTCCCTCTTGAGACAGGAGAGCCAGAGAAAAACACGGAAGACGGTGGGGGGGGGGGCATTCCCTCCCACGGCTTGTAAAAGCAGTCTAGAGGCTAATTAGCCGCTAGGATTGCTTTTACATGAAAGCCGACCGCTGGCTGAAAAGAATGATACCAAGATGATACCTAAACCTGCAGGCATCATTCTGGTATAACCATTCAAAGTCGTGAATGGCGTACCTGAAGACAAAAAAATGGTTAACAATAAAGCACAGTAAACGGTAAAGTATAAATAATTACATACCTGAAAAACAGCTCATGATAAAACATAATAACAATAAAACATTGCAGAATAGAATACAGTAAAAAAGAGCAGAACAAGAGAGAGAGAATAGAGAGAGAGAGAGAACAATAAAACGACAACTATTTTTTTTTATTTTATATATATATTTTTTTTTTTTTTTTTACACTTTTTTTTGTAACTAACTTTTATAATGGTAACCGGTTCCAGGTTCGGGTCTCTCAAAATTCGATGGCATCTTGGGAGACCCTGTGAAAGTGTGCCTAGTCTGTGCAATGCTGTACCCTACGCTAATACTCAACTAGTAAATGGTAGCGTTCAAAACATTCACCAATGCAAAGACCAGGATTGTCAGGACAGGAGGGACAATAATAGCGGGTGTCACGCCTATATCCGCGCTTGCTGCAGACACAACATCGTTTTTGGGGGGCGTTGGGTAGGGGTACTCGGGAGGACATAAAGAAAATGCCTCTCATGCAGCCGACTGCATTTGGTTGGGGATGTGAATGGGGGAAGTACGGGTGCTGCAGAAGTGGTGGGTTCCCAATTAGGATTGGCGAATGCAGCAGGAAGGGCACTATGGGCACGACGGGCCTGTGTTTGTCTTTTTGGTGGCAGCGGGACACTACTTGTGCTTGCCACCTCACCAGCTTGAACTGCACTTATGGGACTCGCCACGTCACCAAGTGTTACTGCAGTGCTGGTTTGACTACGACCGGGGTGTACTAGGCCGCTGGCGCTTGCCAGTTCAATAAAAAGCTACCAAAAAAACTGTTAGCGATCGCAGGGATCAGGCCTGACTCTGCGAACGCTGCAGTTATGCGTTTAGTGTTTTGTAAGTGACAGTGATCGATCGATACTGCACTTGGGTGGGCTGAGCTGGGCCGGGCGGAGGGGCAAAACGCAGGTGCTAGCAGGTATCTGGGCTGATCCCGCTAACACTGCATTTTTGGGAACCCTAAACTGCTGGGGACGCTAGTATAGATCTGATCGGATCAGATATTGATCCGTTCAGATACTATACCACTAAGGGAGGCGTATGCTGCATGCGTGGGTGTTAGCGCTACTGGCGCTAATCTGACGCTGCTTGGGGCTGGTGCTTGCCAGTTCACCAAAGTACTACCAAAAAAAACTGTTAGCGATCGCAGGGATCAGGCCTGACTCTGCGAACGTTGCAGTTATGCGTTTAGTGTTTTGTAAGTGACAGTGATCGATCGATACTGCACTTGGGTGGGCTGAGCTGGGCCGGGCGGAGTGGCAAAACGCAGGTGCTAGCAGGTATCTGGGCTGATCCCGCTAACACTGTGTTTTTGGGAACCCTAAACTGCTGGGGACGCTAGTATAGATCTGATCGGATCAGATATTGATCCGATCAGATACTATACCACTAAGGGAGGCGTATGCTGCGTGCGTGGGTGTTAGCGGTACTGGCGCTAATCTGACGCTGCCTGGGGCGACGCATATCACCGCCGGGCGATCAGGGGGCTAAACCTTTATTCGGTAATAAACGGCGGGTGCCCTCACACTAAAAAAAATAAACAAACTAACCAGCGTCACCCGTAACACTTATACGGTGATCAGTGGTGAAAGGGTTAACTAGGGGGCCATCAAGGGGTTAAAACATTTATTAGATAGTATATGGGGGTCCCTGTCGCTATAAAACGCTGACGGCGAACCAAAATATTTACGTCCCTAACTAGCGTCACCAGCGACACTAATACAGCGATCAGAAAAATGATCGCTTAGCGACATTGGTGACAGGGGGTGATCAAGGGGTTGAAACTTTATTAGGGGGGGTTAGGGGGGTATCCTAGACCTAAAGGGGGGTAATATTCACTGTCCCAACACTATAACTGTCACAAACTGACACCAATGCAGTAATCAGAAAAAAAAAAAAAAAAACTGCTGGTGTCAGTTTGTGACAGGGAGGGGGGGGGGTGTTTTGTGTGCCTGGCATGTTCTACTGTGTGTGTAGTGTTAGTGCACTCACAGTGATGTCTTCTCTCCTCGGCGCTGCAACGGAATACCGAGCCGAGGAGAGATGACATCATTTCCTTTGCTGCTGTTTAGCATACAGCAGCAAAGGAAGTTATCTGATTGGCCGGAAGCGATCGCGAGGGGGGGGCCACGAACGGATGGCCTCCCCCTCATCTCCGATCGCCGTGGGACCAAAGACGACCGCCTCGGGCACCGGGGGGGGGTCCGATCGGACCCCCCACCCGCGGAAGGCAAATCACGTATATATACGTGATTTTGACTGTCCATGCCACCTTGCCGACGTAAATCGGCGTGAGGCGGTCGTCAAGTGGTTAAATAATTAATAAAACATTGGCAATCACCTTGTTTATTATAATTACCTCACCCAAAACATTATAAAAAAAATTTGGTTCCAACTTTGAAAAGCCTATCGGGAAAGGAAGAAGTTGTATCTCAATTTGTCCTGTTTATCGGAGGTTTTGACACCCAGTGCCGGTTCACACTGGGGCGACCTGTCAGGTGACTTAGCCGCATGAAAAGCAGCACTCCATTCAGGGCAATGGAACTATTCTAAGAGCCCTTTCACACTGGGGCGGTGCTGGCCCTGGCGGTAAAACAGCGCTATTTTTAGCACCGCTTTACCGTCGTTTTATCGGCGGTATTCGGCCGCTAGCGGGGGCAGGTTTACCCCCCCTGCTAGTGGCCGAGAAAGGGTTAAAACCACTGCAAAGCGCTGCTGCAGCAGCGCTATGCCGGCGGTATAGCCGCGCTGCCCCAATTATTTTAATGGGCAGGAGCGGTGTATACACCGCTCCTTCACTGCTCCAAAGATGCTGCTAGCAGGACTTTTTTTACCGTCCTGCCAGCGCACCGCACCAGTGTGAAAGCCCTCGGGGCTTTCACACTGGAGACACAGCAGCAGCCCTTTCAGGGCGCTTTGCAGGCGCTATTTTTAGCGCTGTAGCGCCCCAGTGTGAAAAGGGTCTTAATGGAGCAACTCAAGTCGCTTTGGGGGCAACTTCAGAGGGCTTGCATTGACCTCTATTAAATCAGTCGTTTGCAAATCGCGCTAATTTGAAGCCGCCCCAGTGTGAACCGAGACTAAGTGGCACTATAGTGTGTAGGAAATAGAAACAGCTAGCAGGTAGGCTTTTATTACAGAAGAGACTATGGGGGTTAATTTACTAAAGCTGGGAGTGCAAAATCAGGCTCACGTCTCAATAGAAACCAATCAGCTTCTAACCTCAGCTTGTCCAATTAAGCTTTGGCAATAAAACCTGGAAGCTGATTGGTTTCTATGCAGAAGTGAGCCTGATTCTGCACTCTCCAACTTTAGTAAATAAACCCCTATGTCTCTGCTGCCATGGGAGCATCTTAGCTACCTGTTAGCATTTCATGACTGTACGCCGGGCCAAGCATGTGAGCATATGCAGCTCACTGAACAGTCCTGTCATTCCTTTGGTGCTGGGATGAAAACTATAGGGTGAAATGGACAGTAGTTATGTTATCCAGGGCCAACCAATCAAGATGGCCAAAAATGGTCTAACACATAAAACTGGAATCACAGTCGAGGCACGGCATAAATGTTGCTTTGGCAGGTAAGTACAGCAGATGTTAGTTCTGCTTTAAAAAGGTGAACTCCATCTTTTGATATACTTTACATAGTTCGTTTGGGCCAGCTGGGCCCAAACAAACTATGCCCCTCACCAACATATATGGGGAGAAAAGCAAACAAAAGTCTGTCAAAACCGACCCTAGAAATGGTAATATGCAAACATTGGCAAATATCTCATGTAAGTATTATTGGAAGACATGAGCATGAAGGATAAAAACACACAAAAGCAGCAAGGTTCAGCAGGTTTTAGATTACCCCATGACATGCTGTGTTGCTAGAATTCATCTCAAAGTAATTACCAGTATTGAAAGAAAAAAAAAAAAATTACCTTAAAAGTCATCCTGATGTACGACAGCAATTGGGAAGGGTTTTATCGATCTGTTTGGCAGAGTGATCTTGCCACCTTTGGTAACACTAAAATCAAGCAGAGACAGGTCACAATACTGCAAAAGTTTTTTCGAGAAACAGATTGCTACTACATTTAGGTCTAAAGCACAGGGACATTTAGAAGCTCAAAATCACTCAAGCATACAATTTCCAGCATCCGGGGAGCCACAGGTGGCACGTACAGCTGGCCATATACAAGTGAATGGTGGTACATGGCTGTTAAAGCAGAACTTCACCCAAAATGGAAGTTCCGTTTTAAGGCCTTCTCCTCTGCTACATTTGCCACCATGGGAGAACCATTCACAAAGCGAAGTGCACCTTGCGCCATGTGCAGTGGCCTGCTGTCACAGCCGAGTGTCCACAGTTAAGATGCCGACGCTGAGGGTAGAAGACTGTCTACACCAGACTCTCAGGTGAACACACTGCTGGATCCTGGGACAGGCAAGTGCAATTATTAAAAGTTGGCAGCTACAGTGTTTTGTAGTTGCTGACTTAATTTTCAAAACAATGACTAAAGTTCCTGTTTAACACTGATGCACAAAGCGTGTGGCAAATTACTCTGAATCCCAAACTAGCACACACACTGTACTCGCACGTAGGGGTAAACATCAATGTATAGGAGCATCAGTGTTTAAAGGAGTACAGCCAAATACGGCCATCCACTTGTTTGAATGGCTGCACATGCCACCTATGGCTCCTTTGGCGTGAAGAAGCATGGGGAATTTTATGCTTAAGCACTTCTGAGCCTCTAAGTGTCCCATGTGCATGAGGTCTTGGGTTATCCTCTAAAAAATAAGCTTTTATGGAAGCAGTAAAAATGGTAATTAACATCAGAAGCCCAATCTTAAAACACTTCAAAGACCTGGTGCCCAACCTGTGGCCTTTGGCACCTTTTGTGTTGCCTCAGGGTCCCTGCAGACACAGTTTCGCTCTTATAGTAGTGATCTGCCTCATGTAATATGTCTCCAGTCTTTGTCCGTCTCTTGAAGCATGTCCCCAACCTCCAACAGCTAGCATGCTTGCAGTCTAATGCCGCGTACACAGGGGCGGACTTTACCGTAGACTTTGACGGACTTTACGACAGACTTTCTGAATGAACGGACTTGCCTACACACAATCAACCAAAGTCCGTCGAATTCGTACGTGATGACGTACGACCAGACTAAAATAAGGAAGTTCATAGCTAGTAGCCAATAGCTGCCCTAGCGTGGCTTTTTGTCAGTCGAACTAGCATACAGACAAGCAGGCTTTTCGACCGGACTCAAGTCCGTTGGATAGATTTGAAACATGTTTCAAATCTAAGTCCGTCCAACTTTTGAGAAAACAAAGTCCGCTAGAGCCCGCACACGATCGAATTGTCCGACGAAATCCCGTCCGCCGGGCAAAGTCTGCCGTAAAGTCCGCTCGTGTGTACGCGGCATAACAGTCTCCTGCATCATGTCTGCAATCTCTGACCATCTTATATCCTGTGCACATCTGACCATATTCTGTATTACAGCCACAGTCTCCGATTGTCCCTTGTATCATGTCTGCAATCTCTGAACAACCAGCCGACTTTTGGTACACATGTACCCGGCCTTAAATGTTATTACCAGTGCAGTGGAGTACAGTGTTACCTCTCATGTATGGCCATTTGTCTTGATATAAACTGCACAGAGCCTGAAAGAAGTTAAAGGCACATACTTTCAGGGAAAAGCAACAGATTGGCTTCAAAAGGTTAAAGGAGAAGTCCAGCCAACGCTCGTTTGGCTGGACTTCTCCTATGGTTCCCAGAAGTGCAATTCGTTTGACCTGTTTTCAGCAGAGGGTGGACTGAAGTCCATTCTCTGCTGACGTCATGGATATCAGTCCAGGCACCGCATTATCCCGACAATGGAAGTTTGGATCCGACAGGTGCCTGGACTGACCCTGCTCAGCCTCTCAGCTTTTAAGTACACTTTCAAAACAAACACCGTGAAAATAACTTCATTACCCTGACCTAAACTCAAACTTTCACATATGCATAATTACCTTAATAGATGGCCACTGCTTGCTTAAATCCAGCATCACAGGTCTTCACTGTCCTGGTCATCGCTTCAAAGTAATACCCCATATGGGGCTTTGTCCTGTGGCCAGAGACTAGCCCAGTGAAGTCTATGGAGCTGTATTGCACAAATAGTCAGGACAGTGAAGACTTGCAGTATTGGATGTAAAGCAAACAGCAGAGCCATGACCACCTAGATCATGGTGAGTATGCATCTGTGGAGAAGGGTGGGTTGGGCAAGTTCAGGAAAGGCACAAAAAACAGGATATGTGAACTTTGTTTTAAAGTGCACTTAGCCTTTAATGCCCAGAAGCATACATTTTGGCTCTATTCAGCAACAGGAGCCAAGAGACAGTGTTTTTGGGGTATGATAGAGCTGGTCTAATCAGTGCTGTCACAGACGGAGTCCATGTTCTTATGTAAGCCCATCCCCACACGCCAAGGTTCTAGGTGTCGTCCTGGACTCTGAACTTTCCTTCAAGCACCACGCCCAATCACTGTCCAAATCCTGTCGCCTCAACCTCCGCAACATCTCCAAAATACGCCCCTTTCTAACAATGACACAAGAAAGCTCTTAATTCACTCGCTGGTCATCTCTCGCCTCGACTACTGCAACTCCCTTCTCATTGGCTTACCTTTACACAGTCTATCACCTCTTCAATCCATCATGAATGCTGTTGCCAGACTTATCCATCTTACCAATCGCTCTGTCTCTGTTACCCCTCCCTGTCAATCCTTCCACTGGCTTCCGGTCGGCCAAAGAAGTAAATTCAAAATACTAACAACTACGTACAAAGCCATCCACAATTTAACCCCCAGCTACATCATTAGCCTAGTCTCTAAATAACCTACTCATTCTCTTCGTTCCTCTCAAGACCTTCTGCTCTCTAGCTCCCTCATCAACTCCTCCCATGCTCGCCTCTAGGACTTTTCCAAAGCCGCTCCAATCCTATGGAATGCCTTACCCCAATCTGTCTGCTTATCTCCTACTCTATTAGCTTTTAGACGATCCCTAAAAACCCTTCTCTTCAGAGAAGCCTACCTCACCCACACCTGTTTATTAATTTTCTCCATCAGCTCATCCCCCACAGTTATTACCTTTGTTTCCACTTGACCCTCCCTTCTAGATTGTAAGCTCTAACGAGAAGGGCCCTCTGTTTCCTCCTGTATTGATTTGTATTGTAAGTGTACTGTCTGCCCTCATGTTGTAAAGCGCTGCGTAAACTGTTGGCGCTATATAAATCCTGTTTAATAATAATAATAATAATAATAATGCAAGCAACAATTCTAGCAGCTTGCAGCTTACACTAGGGCTGTTGAAAATAATCATAGCATCGATGCATCGCGATTCGACCATACACGATGCAGCATCAATGCTAAGACTGGAATAATCAATGTTTGGATGACGTCATCCCCACACGCTTTATGCCCCGCCTCCGAGACCGAACGTAGCCAAAAGCTGCCGAAGAGCCATGGGAGTAAGGCGCGCCGGCTTTTCCCGCTTCCTGCCTCCCACTGACATCATCCTCTGCTGCCCTGCATCGAGGAGCAACGCTGTGTGCACGTTGGCGGGTACATGGAGCACCAGTGGCTGGAGCTGCTGCTGATAAGAGTGGCGTTGGCCGGCTTGTGGAACACGGAGCTCCGAGGAGGAGAGTGGAGCTGCGGCATGTCCAGCCAGGTGTGACGGATTAGGCAGAGCCAGGTGAAGGGCCACGGGGAGGACACCGAGGGGGTTGGACGTGGTAAGAGGTGCCAGACTGTCCTATCCAAGCTGACCAATACCCCGCCCCCCTCACCTCTACACAGTGAGCCTGCAGATAGGACAATAAAACAAAAAATGGTGTGCAGTGCTTTGCGGTGATAAATGTGATTTGATTAAAAGAAATCTTTTGTGTATTCAAAGTAATTCCAGTGCTGAGTGTGCTCTGCTGTGTTCAAATCATTCCTGATTTCCGGTGAATGATTTGAACACAGCAGAGCACACTCAGCACTGGAATTACTTTGAATACACAAAAGATTTCATTTAAACAAATCAAAGATTTATATATATATATTTCAGGGCTATATTTGTTCACTACTTAATAAGACTCTTTTGTACATTTATCACCGCAAAGCACTGCACACCATTTTTTGTTTTATTGTCCTATCTGCATGCTTACTGTGTAGAGGTGGTGGGGGGGGGGGGAGCAGCGGACTGTGTGGATGCTGGTCGAGAAGGATGGGAATTGGTCTTTGGTGACACTGGGCAGGGGAGTGCTATGGTAATTAAACAGTATTATATGGTGACAGGTTAGTGGTGAGGGAGGCTGGGTATTGGTCAGCTTGGATAGGACAGTCTGGCACCTCTCTTACCACGTCCAGCAGGTCTGCTGTCTCTGACCATCTCCTGTATCATGTCTGCAGTGCTCTGACCGTCTCCTGTATCATGTCTGCAGTCTCTGACCATCTCCTGTATCATGTCTGCAGTCTCTGACCATCTCCTGTATCATGTCTGCAGTCTCTGACCATCTCCTGTATCATGTCTGCAGTCTCTGACCATCTCCTGTATCATGTCTGCAGTCTCTGACCATCTCCTGTATCATGTCTGCAGTCTCTGACCATCTCCTGTATCATGTCTGCAGTCTCTGACCATCTCCTGTATCATGTCTGCAGTCTCTGACCATCTCCTGCATCATGTCTGCAGTCTCTGACCATCTCCTGTATCATGTCTGCGGTCTCTGACCATCTCCTGTATCATGTCTGCAGTCTCTGACCATCTCCTGTATCATGTCTGCAGTCTCTGGCCATCTCCTGTATCATGTCTGCAGTCTCTGACCATCTTCTGTATCATGTCTGCAGTCTCTTACCATCTTCTGTAGTCATTTGGGGGCAGTCTGGAGCTCCTCTTTAAGTTGTCTGCTGTGTTTCCACTTTGCTACATGCAGGGAGTGTTGTCCTTTTTTTTTTAAGAACAGATAAAATTTAAAAAATGGAGTTCCTATGACTACTTGAATTTTTTGGATGAAAACCGTGCGCAGTAATCGTGATGCATCGTGACCGGATAATCGTAATCGAATCGTGAGGCCAGTGAAGATGCGCACCCCTAGCTTACACAGGGCTTTATTTTCTCTTCTTGGGGCTGAACATGGAAACAGCAGAGTGAAAGGTTAGAAAGATAAATATATGCATCTGTGGAGGTCTGCACTGAAGAAAACCTGCTGCCTTGCCCTACATGAGCAAACTATGGCTTTACTTTGAGGAGTTTCAGGAATCCCAGAAAAGAGATTCTTCTGTTCCTATAAGAACTCAAGGAAAGGGACTTCATTTAAAATGGGGAAAAGTTGAAAGATGCCTTATTCTTCAGGTCTCATTCACAGTTTTTTCCAGTTTACCTGACCTCTAAAAGCTGCATACAAGCAGCCCACTGAAAAAGATGGAGCCATTGCACAGACACAGCCACTCATCCTGATGTGACAGACAAGAGGGTAATTGGCCCGTGTATGTAGGACAAGTGGCTGTGTCTGTGCAGCCACTGCGCCCCAATAAACATAAATGGCCTGCCTACATACAGCACCTGGGAGGTTAGAGACAACAGAAAAAACAGCCTGTTCATGGTATGTGGGTGTCAGCAACTGTGTTAAGGCACAGCACACATCCGCAGCAAGTGTTAGGACTGTATTAAAGTGATTGTAACCATTAAAAAAATCAAAGATGATATACTTCCTTGCTCTGTGCACAGAGCAACCCGATCCTCTTTTTTGGGTCCCATGATGGCACCCCTGGCTCCTCCCCTCCACTGAGTGCATCCATAGCAAGCTGCTTGCTATGGGGGAAGTTATGCTGGCTCGCTCCCGGGCATCTAATCATCCCTGAGGAAGAGATTAATTAATAAATATAAAAACGCATTGGATGCATGATGTCCAACAAACTATCTGCTGAATATCAAACCCTCCAAAGAGATATGTAACATAGCCAAAGTATCAACGGCATATTGATGTGTACAATGGATCTTAAATAGGGCTATGCGTGTTTTTAACAAGGCTATGTCTTTTTAGAGCTTTGTAATAAAAACTTGTTTTTATATGTAAATGGTTATGCATTTTTCTTTTTTGGCTGCCTTCAAAATCCCATAAGAGGGTCTTTTTCCCCATTTTAAGCTTAAAATGTCTGACAACACGTGGCTACGGAGTTAGAGTAAGCTAAGCAGAGGCTCTCAATGCCAAATAGCAGCTGAAAATGAAAATGAAACGAGAGATAAAAATATGTGATGCAGTATAGTACTGCCCTCTGTATTCATCACAGCTTACAGCACTGCAATGGAAGAGAGTCAGACAATGAGGGTCCAAGTTTTCTGGTTTGGAAAAAAATAAATAAAAAAATTGTATAAATATATATATATATATATATACACACACACACACACATATATATACAGTGGAACCCTGGATTACGAGGAGAATGCTTGTAATCCAAAGCACTCGCATATCAAAGCGAGCTTCCCCATAGAAGTCAATAGAAATGAAGATAATTAGTTCCACGTTATTGTATGCAGTACAGCATGTGGCCAGAGGTGGGGGGGCACCGGAGGGACTCGGAAATAATCGGAGACTGCTCAGATGCACTCGGAAACCCTCGGAGAGGCTCGGAAAAGTGCATCCGAGTGTCACCGGTACCCCCGCACCTCTGGCCAAATACGTTAACTGCACACTGCAGAGACTTGAATCCTGCTCGTTTTGCAAGACAACATTCACAAACCAAGTCAGGATTTTTTTTTAAATAATAGCTCGTATTGAGAACCGCTTGTTAACCACGTTACTCACATTCTGAGGTATTACTGTGTCTGTGTGTATATATATATATATATATATATATATATATATACACACACTCTATCTCACAAAAGAAAGTACACCCCTCACACTTTTGTAAATATTTTATAATGCCTTTTCATGTGACAACACTGAAGAAATGACACTTTGCTACAATGTAAAGTAGTGAGTGTACAGCTTGTATAACAGTGTAAATTTGCTGTCCCTTCAAAATAACTCAACACACAGCCATTAATGTCTAAACCGCTGGCAACAAAAGTGAGTACACCCCCAAGTCAAAATGTCCAAATTGAGCCAAAGTGTCAATATTTTGTGTGGCCACCATCATTTTCCAGCACTGCCTTAACCTTCTTGGGCATGGAATTTACCAGAGCTTCACAGGTTGCCACTGGAGTCCTCTTCCACTCCTCCATGACGACATCATGGAGCTGGTGGATGTTAGAGACCTTGCGCTCCTCCACCTTCCGTTTGAGGATGCCCCACAGATGCTCAATAGGGTTTAGGTCTGGAGACATGCTTGGTCAGTCCATCCCCTTTACCCTCAGCTTCTTTAGCAAGGCAGTGGTCATCTTGGAGGTGTGTTTGAGGTCATTATGTTGGAAAACTGCCCTGTGGCCCAGTCTCCGAAAAGAGAGGATCATGCTCTGCTTCAGTATGTCACAGTACATGTTGGCATTCATGGTTCCCTCAATGAACTGTAGCTCTTCATTGCTGGTAGCACTCGTGTAGCCCCAGACCATGATACTCCCACCACCATACTTGACTGTAGGCAAAACACACTTGTCTTTGTACTCCTCACCTGGTTGCCCCCACACACGCTTAACACCATCTTAACCAAATAAGTTTATCTTGGTCTCATCAGACCACAGGATATGGTTCCAGTAATCCATGTCCTTAGTCTGCTTGTCTTCAGCAAACTGTTTGCGGGCTTTCATGTGCATAATTTTTGGAAGAAGGCTTCCTTCTGGGACAACAGCCATGCGGACCAATTTGATGCAGTGTACAGCGTTTGGTCTGAGCACTGATAGGCTGACCCCCCACCCCTTCAACCTCTGCAGCAATGCTAGCAGCACTCATACATTTATTTCCCAAAGACAACCTCTGGATAGGAGGCTGAGCATGTGCACCCAACTTCTTTGGTCGACCATAGCGAGGTTTCTTCTGAATGGAACCTGTCCTGTTAAACCGCTGTATGGTCTTGGCCACCGTGCTGCAGCTCAGTTTCAGGGTCTTGGCAACCTTTTTCTAGTCTAGGACAATGATGGCGAACCTCGGCACCCCAGATGTTTTAAAAACTACATTTCCCATGATGCTCATGCACTCTGCAGTGTAGTTGAGCATCATGGGAAATGTAGTTCCAAAACTTTTGGGGTGCCAAGGTTTTCCATCACTGGCCTAGGCTATCTTTATGTAGAGCAACATTACTTTTTGTCATGTCCTCAGAGAGTTCTTTGCCATGACAAGCCATGTTGAACTTCCAATGACCAGTATGAGAGAATGAGAGCGATAACACCAAATTTAACACACTGCTCACCATTCACACCTGAGACCTTGTAACACTAACAAGTCACATGACAGTGGGGAGGGAAAATGGCTAATTGGGCCCAATTTGGACATTTTCACTTAGGGGTGTACTCACATTTGTTGCCGATGGTTTAGACATTAATGGCTGTGTTGAGTTATTTTAAGGGGACAGCAAATTTACACTGTTATACAAGCTGTACACTCACTACTGTACATTAGTGTAATTTCTTCAGTGATGTCCACGAAACATGAAAAGTAGGGTTGTCCCGATACCGATACTAGTATCGGTATCGGCACCGATACCGAGCATTTGCCCAAGTACTTGTACTCGGGCAAATGCTCCCGATGCTTCCCCGATACCTAAAAGTCAGCTGTGATCGGCGCATGGGGGAGATACAAGCTTCTCTCCCAGCGGCTTTCAGCTGCTTTAGTGACACAGCGGTGATCGCTCACTGTTGACTGTCACTGCATTATCCTCCATGCCCCCTCCGTTCCTCTGTGCCTCTCCGCTGTCCCCCTCCGTTCTTCTCTCCTTTTCTGTCCCCCTCCGCTGTCCCCTCCGTTCCTCTTTCCTCCTCTGTGCTTCTCCGCTGTCCCCTCCGTTCCTCTTTCCTTCCCTGTGTCTCTCCGCTGTCCCCCTCCGTGCCTCTCCGCTGTCCCCCTCCGTTCCTCTTTCCTCCTCTGTGCCTCTCCGCTGTCCCCTCCGTTCCTCTTTCCTCCTCTGTGCCTCTCCGCTGTCCCCTCCGTTCCTCTTTCCTTCCCTGTGCCTCTCCGCTGTCCCCCTCCGTTCCTCTTTCCTCCTCTGTGCCTCTCCGCTGTCCCCCTCCGTTCCTCTTTCCTCCTCTGTGCCTCTCCGCTGTCCCCTCCGTTCCCCCCTCCTTCTCTGCCCCCCTCCGTTCTCCCCCTCCGTTCCGCTGTCCTCCTTCCTTTGTGAATAGACAGAGTCAGCTGACTCTGTCCATTCACATAACTGAAACATTGTAATCTCTTGTGATTACTATGTGTCAGTTTATGAATGGAGAGGAGCCGCTGTCTTCTCTCCATTCATTCTCAGTGCAGCTGAGGCTGCAGAGAAAGGGACTGGGGAATCTCTATCCTCTGTCTCTTTCTCTGTCTCAAGGGGGAGATATCAGAGGTCTGTTAAGACCCCTGATATCTCACCAAAGCCCCCCAACAGGGCTGATTAAAAAAAAAACAAAAACAAAAAAAAAACACATATTGCAATAAAGAATAAAAAAAAAATTATTTAAAAAAATAAAAATTGTAAATTAAAAAAAAAAACAAAACAAAACACACACACACACATACACCGTTCACCCCCCCCCACAAAAAAAATAAAATAAAAAGCACTGTTAAAAAAAAAATTAAAAAAAACACTGTCACGTGACATTAAAAAAAAGTATTGGTATTCGGTATCGGCGAGTACTTGAAAAAAAGTATCAGTACTTGTACTCGGTCCTGAAAAAGTGGTATTGGGACAACCCTAATGAAAAGGTATAATAAAATATTTACAAAAAGTGAGTACACCCCTCACATTTTTATAAATATTTTATTCTATCTTTTCATGTGACATGTCACTTTGGTACAACATAAAGTAGTGAGTGTACAGCTTGTATAACAGTGTAAATTTGCTAAGGTGTCATGTGACTCCTTAGTGTTACAAGGTCTTGGGTGTGAATGGGGAGCAGGTGTGTTAAATTTGGTGTTATTGCTTTCACTTTCTCATACTGGTCACTGGAAGTTCAACATGGCACCTCATGGCAAAGAACTCTCTGAGGATCTGAAAAAAAAGAATTGTTGCTCTACATAAAGATGGTCTAGGCTACAAGAAGATTGCCAAGACCCTGAAACTGAGCTGCAGCACAGTGGCCAAGACCATACAGAGGTTTAACAGGACAGGTTCCACTCAGAACAGGCCTTGCCATGGTCAACCAAAGGAGTTGAGTGCACGTGCTCAGCATCATATCCAGAGGTTGTCTTTGGGAAATAGATGTATGAGTGCTGCCAACATTGCTGCAGAGATTGAAGGGGTGGGGGGTCAGCCTGTCAGTGCTCAGACCATACGCCGCACACTGCATCAAACTGGTCTCATGGCTGTCATCTCAGAAGGAACCCTCTTCTAAAAATGGTGCACAAGAAAGCCCGCAAACAGACAAGCAGAAGACTAAAGCTGAAGACAAGCAGACTAAGGACATGGATCACTGGAACCATGTCCTGTGGTCTGATGAGACCAAGATAAACTTATTTGGTTCGGATGGTGTCAAGCGTGCATGGCGGCAATCAGATGAGGAGTAATAAGACAAGTGTGTCTTGCCCACAGTCTGGTGGTGGGAGTTTCATGGTCTGGGGTTGCATGAGTGCTGCCAGCACTGGGGAGCTACAGCTCTTTGAGGGAACCATGAATGCCAACATGTACTGTGACACACTGAAGCAGAGCATGATCCCCTCCCTTTGGAGACTGGGCCGCAGGGCAGTATTCCAACATAACAACCCCAAACACACCTCCAAGACTACCACTGCCTCCACCACCCCACAAAATTGTCATTGTAATAGGTTATTTCTCTCACATGGCATGTATATACCCACAAATAACACCCCAAAATACATTCTGCTACTCCTGAGTATTACGATACCACATGTGTGGGACTTTTTCACAGCCTGGCCACAAAGAGAGACCCAACATGCAGGGAGCGCCATCACGTATTCTAGGAGCATAAATTACACATCTAACTTGTTGACTACCTATTACACTTTTGAAGGCTCTGGAGCACCAGGAAAATGACACGTGACACTGACGTGGCACTGATGACAGATAGCACCGATGACAGATGACACTAATACGTGGCACTGATGACAGATGACACTAATACGTGGCACTGATGACAGATGGCACTAATACGTGGCACTGATGACTTGTGACACTGATGACAGATGGCACTAATATGTGGCACTGATGACACGTGGCACTGATGACAGATGGTACTATGTGGCACTGATGACAGATGGCACGTGACACTGACAGGTGGCACTGATAACAGATGGCACTGATACGTGGCACTGATGACAGATGGCAGTGGGAACACTTTTTTTCATTTTTTTTTTTTTTTACACTTACCGCTGCAGCGGTTCGCTCTCCCTCCTCACACGCTGTCTCTGTGTGAGGAAGGAGAGCCGGCGATGAGAGATGATCTCATTTGTTTACATATGAGATCATCTCTCATTGGCACCGCCAATCACGTATTTAGACCCTTTGCTGTGACACTCATATATTTAACTCAGGTGCTGTCCATTTCTTCTAAACATCCTTGAGATGGTTCTACACATTCATTTGAGTCCAGCTGTGTTTCATTATACTGATTGGACTTGATTAGGAAAGCCACACACCTGTCTACATAAGACCTTACAGCTCACAGTGCATGTCAGAGCAAATGAGAATCATGAGGTCAAAGGAACTGCCTGCCTGAAGAGCTCAGAGACAGAATTGTGGCAAGGCACAGATCTGGCTAAGGTTACAAAAAAATTTCTGCTGCATTAAGGTTCCTAAGAGCACGGTGGCCTCCATAATCCTTAAATGGAAGACGTTTGGGACGACCAGAACCCTTCCTAGAGCTGGCCGTCTGGCCAAACTGAGCTATCGGGGGAGAAGAGCCTTGGTGAGAGAGGTAAAGTAGAACCCAAAGATCACTGTGGCTGAGCTCCAGAGATTTAGTCGGGAGATGGGAGAAGGTTGTAGAAAGTCAGCCATCACTGCAGCCCTCCACCAGTCGGGGCTTTATGGCAGAGTGGCCCGACGGAAGCCTCTCCCCAGTGCAAGACACATGAAAGCCCCCATGGAGTTTGCTAAAAAACACCTGAAGGACTCCAAGATGGTGATAAATAAGATTCTCTGGTCTGATGAGACCAAGATAGAACTTTTTGGCCTTAATTCTAAGCGGTATGTGTGGAGAAAACCAGGCACTGCCCATCACCTGTCCAATACAATCCCAACAGTGAAACATGGTGGTGGCAGCATCATGCTGCGGGGGTGTTTTTCAGCTGCAGGGACAGGACGACTGGTTGAAATCGAGGGAAAGATGAATGCAGCCAAGTAGAGGAATATTGTCAGGAGACGCAGGTCGCCTCCGTCCGCCGGGCTTCGGGGCGCATGCGCGGTTGGCTAGCGCTGAGACGTACGCCCGTTCGCGGCCCGATGGTGCACCGCGCGCGGGTGCACGGCGGTCCCCGTGTGCGCGCCGTCGCCCATGCGGGTGCTCGGTAGCGCGTCGCGCTGACGCGCTCGCCGGGGAGGCTACTTCTGACGGCTCCAGCACCCAGTCGGGTTGCTGGTTTGTCATCAGCTGTTCCTGTCTCCCTGTACCATAGAAAGCTCCTTGTTCCTGACTACCTGTGCTGAACCTCTGCCTGTTTAACGGATTGCTCTGCCTGCCTGATACCCCTGACCTCTGCTAGTTACACGGATTGCTCTGCCTGCCTGATACCCCTGACCTCTGCTAGTTGAACGGATTGCTCTGCCTGCCTGATACCCCTGACCTCTGCTTGCTTAACAGACTCTGATCTGCCTGATACCCCGGTTCTGACCTCTGCTTGCTTAACGGACTTCCTGTTCCTCAATTCCCCTGGTCCTGAACGGTACCCGCCAGTGTACTTCCAATATACAACTAGGACTTCCACCAGGCCTTCCTGATATCCTGCAGTTACCGGAAGCCCGTGCCTCCGCGTGCCCCCAACTCCCTGTATCACCTCCAGGGGGTCGGGTGCGCGTGGTCGTAAGGGCGAGCCGCTCTCGGCATCTTGGCCTCGGTGAGTATTAGTCGTGACAGATATCCTGGACGAAAACCTTCTCCACAGTGCTCAGGACCTCAGACCGGGCCGAAGGTTTACCTTCCAAGACAATGACCCTAAGCACACAGCTAAAATAACGATGGAGTGTCCTCACAACAACTCTGTGACTGTTCTTGAATGGCCCAGCCAGAGCCCTGACTTAAACCCAATTGAGCATCTCTGGAGAGACCTAAAAATGGCTGTCCACCAACGTTTACCATCCAACCTGACAGAACTGGAGAGGATCTGCAAGGAGGAATGGCAGAGGATCCCCAATTCCAGGTGTGCAAACTTGTTGCATCTTTCCCAAAAAGACTCATGGCTGTATTAGATCAAAAGGGTGCTTCTACCAAATACTGAGCAAAGGGTCTGAATACTTAGGACCATGTGATATTTCAGTTTTTCTTTTTTAATAAATCTGCAAAAATGCCAACAATTCTCTTTCAATATGGGGTGCTGTGTGTACATTAATGAGGAAAAAATGAACTTAAATGATTTTAGCAAATGGCTGCAATATAACAAAGAGTGAAAAATTTAAGGGGGTCTGAATACTCTCCGTCCCCACTGTGTGTGTACATATACATACATACATACATATATATATATATATATATATATATATATATACACACACACACACACACACACACATATACACACACACACACACATATACACACACGCATATATACATACACACACACATCTCATAAAATTAGATCATCATAAAGTTAATTTCAGTAGTTCAATTCAAAAAGTGCAAATCCTATTTTATAAAGATTTTTTTTTTTAATTTTGATGATTATGGCTTACAGCTAGTGAAAACCCAAAAATTAGTATCTTAGAAAATGTAAATATTACATAAGACCAATTAAAAAAAAAGGATTTTTTAATACAGAAATGTTGGCTTACTGAAAAGTATATTCATGTACAGTATAGTTTGCACTCAATACTTGGTTGGGGCTCCTTTTGCATGAATTACTGCATCAATGCGGCGTGGCATGGAGGCGATCATGCGGCCTTCAGCATGTCTGCATTGTTGGGTCTGGGGTCTCATCTGGCTTAGGTCAGACGAGTTTGCTGGTCAAACAAGCACAGTTATAACATGATCATTAAACCAGGTATTGGTACTTTTGGCAGTGTAGGCAGGTGCAAAGTCTTGGTGGCAGATGAAATCAGCATCTCCATAAAGCTGATCAGCAGAGGGAAACCTGAAATACTGGTAGAGGGCTGCGCTGACTTCGAACTTGATAAAACACAGTGGACCAACACCAGCAGATGACATGGCTCCCCAAATCATCACCGACTGTGGAAACTTTACACTGGACCTCATGCAACTTGGATTCTTTTGCATTTGAAATGCAAAATTTTCCACAGTCTGTGATGGATAGTGTATGGGGTAGACGGTAGATGGGGATGGGGGGGTATTAGTCTGGGGTAACTGGAGGTGGGGTGGGGGGTCAATATGGGGTAGATGGGGTGGGGGGAAGTCAGTCTGCTGTAGAGAGCAGTAGTTGGGGGTATGAGTGGCAATTGGGATCTATCAGTCTGGGGTATCTGTAGTTGTGGTGGGGATACCAGATACATCACAGGCACAAGTGACATTTTAAACTTCTAACATATAAAGTCTGGAGGAGAAAGCAGCCATCCTCGGGAGACCCAGAGTCCATGTACGTCGGGTGGACCCCGCATTGGCAATAGTGTCCCTTATGGCCGCCCTCTCCTCCAGACTGTATACGTCAGAAGTTTCAAACATCACTTGTGCCCGTTATGTGCTTTAGAATATATGCATTTAAATTTTTGTTTTTGGAGGCATCAGCCACTTGTTGAAACCAAATAACCCTACCTACAGGGAGACATTCATTGATATCTCTCCCATTTGGAGTGATGACCTCATTGGCTTTACAAATTAGGTGCACTCTTCATACTATGTGGACTCTACCTTTGGCGTGCTCTCGCTTTGGTCTCCCCTTAATCCTGATGTCTCAGATTCTGATTAAAATAAGAAGCAAGCCAGCCTTGAAGAAGTGGATATGCACATTAACCACAAAACATGTCAGCTATTGATTGCTTTTATGTAACCAATTTGTTGCACATATCATATTGTCCATGATAGGAATGTTACTTTTCTTCTTCCCTATATATGTAAATATGTGTTTGTCCTTTTTTCACTAAAATTATAACTAATTGTTTACATTTTGGTGCATTTTTATATATATGTCTGGAGATGACAGTTCAACGCCCTACACATACCCTCCACTTCCCTTCCTTCATATTCAGGGTTGGTAACAGTGGCGGCTGGTGAAAAGAAAATTAGGGGTGGCGCAAACCCCTCAAGGTCCTTAACTGCCCATCCTCGGCTGTCGCGGCTTCCAATACCCGGACACACTATACACAGAGAACACATTGAATATTACACACAGAGCGCACACTGTATATTATACAAACAGAGCGCACACTGTATATTATACACTCAGAGCGTACACTATACACAGAGCGATCACTATACACAAAGCGAACACTATACACAAAGCGAACACTATACACAAAGCGAACACTATACACAGAGCGAACACTATACACAGAGCGAACACTATACACAGAGCGAACACTATACACAGAGCGAACACTATACACAGAGCGAACACTATACACAAAGGTGGAGGGGATCCAGCAGCACTCACATTAGTAATATTAGCACCTGAGTCAGTGAGGAGGAATTACCCTGTAATGTGATGGAGTTGGCATGTTGTTCTCACTCTCCCCCACAGAACATGTTCTCTCTCCCCATACAGTTAATGTTTGGAAACGTCTTCACTGCCTGAATGCCCGTTTTTGACACATTTTAAAACACAGCTTGTTCTTGTGAAACGCACCCATCTTCTTCTTGTGATAGTCAAGTAGAGTCCCACACAGTAGCTGCCTGCCATGATTTACTGCAGAAGAGAGGTCCAGGCTCCAGCTGAAGCAGTCTGCCGGGAGGGGCAAAGAACATCAGCATTACAGACAGACTTCCAGACTATATACCTTAATAGACATCAAAAAACTTGCACTCGTTAGCCATTAGCTAAAAGTTGCCAAGCATAGTCTTTATGTCCAAGTTCAGAGATTAACCACTTAAGGACCGCCTCACGCCGATGTATGTCGGCAAGGCGGCACCGGCAGGCAAAATCACGTACATACACGTGATTTGCCTCCTGCGGGAGCCCGAGGCAGTCCTGTTTTGTCCCCCGGCGATCGGAGGTGAGGGGGAGGCCATCCGTTTGTGGCCCCCCCCTCGCGATCGCCGCTGGCCAATGGGAACATTCCTTTACTGCTGTATGCTAAACAGCAGCAAAGGAAATGATGTCATCTCTCCTCGGCTCGGTATTTTCCGTTCCGGCGCCGAGGAGAGAAGACATCACTGTGAGTGCACAGACACTACACACACAGTAGAACATGCCAGGCACACAAAACACCCCGATCCCCCCCACACCCCGATTGCCCCCCCCCTCCCCCCGTCACAAACTGACACCAAGCAGTTGTTTTTTTTATTTTTTTTTTTTTTATTTCTGATTACTGCATGGTGTCAGTTTGTGACAGTTACTATGTTAGGACAGATAGGGTTAGCCCCCTGTAGGTCTAGGGTACCCCCCGAACCCCCCCTAATAAAGTTTTAACCCCTTGATCACCCCCTGTCACCAGTGTCACTAAGCGATCATTTTTCTGATCGCTGTATTAGTGTCGCTGGTGACGCTAGTTAGGGAGGTAAATATTTAGGTTCGCCGTCAGTGTTTTATAGCGTCAGGGACCCCCATATACTACCTAATAAAGGTTTTAACCCCTTGATTGCCCCCTAGTTAACCCTTTCACCACTGATCACCGTATAACCGTTACGGGTGACGCTGGTTAGTTCGTTTATTTTTTTATAGTGTCAGGGCACCCGCCGTTTATTACCGAATAAAGGTTTAGCCCCCTGATCGCCCGGCGGTGATATGCGTCGCCTCAGGCAGCGTCAGATTAGCGCCAGTACCGCTAACACCCACGCACGCACCGTACACCTCCCTTAGTGGTATAATATCTGAACGGATCAATATCTGATCCGATCAGATCTATACTAGCGTCTCCAGCAGTTTAGGGTTCCCAAAAACGCAGTGTTAGTGGGATCAGCCCAGATACCTGCTAGCACCTGCGTTTTACCCCTCCGCCCGGCCCAGCCCAGCCCACCCAAGTGCAGTATCGATCGATCACTGTCACTTACAAAACACTAAACGCATAACTGCAGCGTTCGCAGAGTCAGGCCTGATCCCTGCGATCGCTAACAGTTTTTTTGGTAGCTTTTTATTGAACTGGCAAGCACCAGTGGCCTAGTACACCCCGGTCGTAGTCAAACCCGCACTGCAGTAACACTTGGTGACGTGGCGAGTCCCATAAGTGCAGTTCAAGCTGGTGAGGTGGCAAGCACAAGTAGTGTCCCGCTGCCACCAAGAAGAAGACAAACAGGCCCCTCGTGCCCATAGTGCCCTTCCTGCAACATTCGCCAATCCTAATAATTGGGAACCCACTTCTGCAGCGCCCGTACTTCCCCCATTCACATCCCCAACCAAATGCAGTCGGCTGCATGAGAGGCATTTTCTTTATGTCCTCCCGAGTACCCCTACCCAACGAACCCCCCCAAAAAAGATGTTGTGTCTGCAGCAAGCGCGGATATAGGCGTGGCACCTGCTATTATTGTCCCTCCTGTCCTGACAATCCTGGTCTTTGCATTGGGGAATGTTTTGAACGCTACCATTCACTAGTTGAGTATTAGCGTAGGGTACAGCACTGCACAGACTAGGCACACTTTCACAGGGTCTCCCAAGATGTCATCGCATTTTGTCTTTAGAGACCCGAACCTGGAACCGGTTACAGTTATAAAAGTTACAGTTACAAAAAAAGTGTAAATATATATATATATATATATATATATATATATATATATATAAATTTTTTAAAAATAGTTGTCGTTTTATTGTTCTCTCTCTCTCTATTCTCTCTCTATTGTTCTGCTCTTTTTTACTGTATTCTATTCTGCAATGTTTTATTGTTATTATGTTTTATCATGTTTGTTTTTCAGGTATGCAATATGCAACTGTTTACTGTGTTTTATTGTTAACCATTTTTTTTGTCTTCCGGTACGCCATTCACGACTTGAGTGGTTATACCAGAATGATGCCTGCAGGTTTAGGTATCATCTTGGTATCATTCTTTTCAGCCAGCGGTCGGCTTTCATGTAAAAGCAATCCTAGCGGCTAATTAGCCTCTAGACTGCTTTTACAAGCCGTGGGAGGGAGTGCCCCCCCCCACCGTCTTCCATGTTTTTCTCTGGCTCTCCTGTCTCAACAGAGAACCTGAGAATGCAGCCGGTGATTCAGCCAGCTGACCATAGAGCTGATCAGAGACCAGAGTGGCTCCAAACATCTCTATGGCCTAAGAAATCGGAAGCTACAAGCATTTCATGACTTAGATTTCGCCGGATGTAAACAGCGCCATTGGGCAATTGGGAAAGCATTTTATCACACCGATCTTGGTGTGGTCAGATGCTTTGAGGGCAGAGGAGAGATCTAGGGTCTAATAGACCCCATTTTTTTCAAAAAAGAGTACCTGTCACTACCTATTGCTATCATAGGGGATATTTACATTCCCCGAGATAACAATAAAAATGATTTAAAAAAAAAAAAATGAAAGGAACAGTTTAAAAATAAGATAAAAAAGCAAAAAAATAATAAAGAAAAGAAAAAAAAAAAAAAAAAAAAAAAGCACCCCTGTCGCCCCCTGCTCTCGCGCTAAGGTGAACGCAAGCGGCGGTCTGTCGTCAAACGTAAACAGCAATTGCACCATGCATGTGAGGTATCACCGCGAAGGTCAGATCGAGGGCAGTAATTTTTGCAGTAGACCTCCTCTGTAAATCTAAAGTGGTAACCTGTAAAGGCTTTTAAAGGCTTTTAAAAATGTATTTATTTTGTTGCCACTGCACGTTTGGGTGCAATTGTAAAGCATGTTATGTTTGGTATCCATGTACTTGGCCTAAGATCATCTTTTTTTATTTCATCAAACATTTGGGCAATATAGTGTGTTTTAGTGCATTAAAATTTAAAAAAGTGTGTTTATTCCCAAAAAAATGCGTTTGAAAAATCGCTGCGCTAATACTGTGTGAAAAAAAATGAAACACCCACCATTTTAATCTGTAGGGCATTTGCTTTAAAAAAATATATAATGTTTGGGGGTTCAAAGTAATTTTCTTGCAAAAAAAATATCTTTTTCATGTAAACAAAAAGTGTCAGAAAGGGCTTTGTCTTCAAGTGGTTAGAAGAGTGGGTGATGTGTGACATAAGCTTCTAAATGTTGTGCATAAAATGCCAGGACAGTTCAAAACCCCCCCAAATGACCCCATTTTGGAAAGTAGACACCCCAAGCTATTTGCTGATAGTCATGTCGAGTCCATGGAATATTTTATGACCCCATTTTGGAAAGTAGACACTCCAAGCTATTTGCTGATAGTCATGTCGAGTCCATGGAATATTTTATATTGTGACACAAGTTGCGGGAAAGGGACAAATTTTTTTTTTTTTTTTTGCACAAAGTTGTCACTAAATGATATATTGCTCAAACATGCCATGGGAATATGTGAAATTACACCCCAAAATACATTCTGCTGCTTCTCCTGAGTACGGGGATACCACATGTGTGAGACTTTTTGGGAGCCTAGCCGCGTACGGGACCCCGAAAACCAAGCACCGCCTTCAGTCTTTCTAAAGGCGTGAATTTTTGATTTCACTCTTCACTGACTATCACAGTTTCGGAGGCCATGGAATGCCCAGGTGGCACAAAACCCCCCCAAATGACCCAATTTTGGTAAGTAGACACCCAAAGCTATTTGCTGAGAGGTATAGTGAGCATTTTGCAGACCTCACTTTGTCACAAAGTTTTGAAAATTGAAAAAAAAAAAAAAAAAAAGTTTTTTCTTGTCTTTCTTCATTTTCAAAAACAAATGAGAGCTGCAAAATACTCACCATGCCTCTCAGCAAATAGCTTGGGGTGTCTACTTTCCAAAATGGGGTCATTTGGGGGGGTTTTGTGCCACCTGGGCATTCCATTGCCTCCGAAACTGTGATAGGCAGTGAAGAGTGAAATCAAAAATTTACACCCTTAGAAATCCTGAAGGCGGTGATTGGTTTTCGGGGCCCCGTACTCGGCTAGGCTCCCAAAAAGTCCCACACATGTGGTATCCCCATACTCAGGAGAAGCAGCTGAATGTATTTTGGGGTGCAATTCCACATAGGCCCATGGCCTGTGTGAGCAATATATCATTTAGTGACAACTTTTAGTAAATATTTTTTTTTTGTTGTCATAATTCAAATCACTTGGGACAAAAAAAATAAATATTCAATGGGTTCAACATGCCTCTCAACAATTTCCTTGGGGTGTCTACTTTCCAAAATGGGGTCATTTGGGGGGGGGGTTGTACTGCCCTGCCATTTTAGCACCTCAAGAAATGACATAGGCAGTCATAAACTAAAAGCTGTGTAAATTCCAGAAAATGTACCCTAGTTTGTAGACGCTATAACTTTTGCGCAAACCAATAAATATACACTTATTGACATTTTTTTTACCAAAGACATGTGGCCGAATACATTTTGGCCTAAATGTATGACTAAAATTGAGTTTATTGGATTTTTTTTATAACAAAAAGTAGAAAATATAATTTTTTTTCAAAATTTTCGGTCTTTTTCCGTTTATAGCGCAAAAAATAAAAACCGCAGAGGTGATCAAATACCATCAAAAGAAAGCTCTATTTGTGGGAAGAAAAGGACGCAAATTTCGTTTGGGTACAGCATTGCATGACCGCGCAATTAGCAGTTAAAGCGACGCAGTGCCAAATTGGAAAAAGACCTCTGGTCCTTAGGCAGCATAATGGTCCGGGGCTCAAGTGGTTAAAGAGTCTAAGGGAGCCTACCGGTACAGATATAACGGATCCTGAACAACTACATAGTTAATCACAGACATGCTATAATAACAAAGTAGAAGGTGTAGCTCTAAGATACTTACCTTGCTGTGTTGTCCTCTCCTGCGGTGTCTCCTTCACATGGGCACTGGCAGCAGCAATGGAAGAGTCCCTCTCATACTTCCTGTTTCCTCTCTCTCGGGCGCAATGGGAGAGAAGTGACATCTAACTCAGATGTCAATCAAACCGCCCGGCCGTAGTAATAGATTACTACAAGCGCCGGGCGGAAGCTACTCGGCACTCGAAAAGCGCCACAAGGTGGGTTAAAACCCCACAAATGAATCGCCGCGTCTGCAATCTCATGATTGCATAGACGTGGCACTTTCCCTTAGTGCACTGTGTCCGACGTCCGAACACAGTCCACTTGAGAACCTTTATTTATATATATACATATATATATATTTTTTTATTTATTTTTTTTTAAGGGCCAGTTTTAACCGGTTCAATACAGGGCAATTTCACCCTATTCCTTCCCAGGCCAATTTTTAGTTTTCAGCGCTGTCGCACTTTGAACGTCAATTGCGCGGTCGTGCGACGTTGTACCCCAAAAAAATTTACGTCCTTTTTTCCCCACAAATAGAGCATTCTTTTGGTGGTATTTGATCGCCTCTGCGTTTTTTTTTTTTGCGCTATAAAGAAAAGAAGAGCGTCAATTTTGAAAAAAAACACAATATTTTTTACTTTTTGCTATAATAAATATCCCAATTTTTTTTTTAAAAAAACAATTTTTTCCTCAGTTTCGGCCGATACGTTTTCTTCTACATATTTTTGGTAAAAAAAATCGCAATAAGCGTATATTGATTGGTTTGCGCAAAAGTTATAGTGTCTACAAAATACGGATAGATTTATGGAATTTTTTTTTTTTAAATGTATTTATTTTTTTAGCGGCGATCGCGATTTTTTTTCATGACTGCGACATTATGGCGGACACATCGGACACATTTTTGGGACCATTCACATTTATACAGCGATCAATGCTATAAAATTGCATTGATTACTGTGTAAATGTGACAGGCAGTGAAGGGGTTAACCACTAGGGGGCGGGGAGGGGTTAATATGTTTCCTAGGGAATGATTCTAACTGAAGGGGGAGGGGACGCTCAAGGGGAGGAGACCGATCAGTGTTCCTCCGTTCTGGGAACACAGATCGCTCTCCTCAGAGCTGACAGGCTGTGGATCTGTGTTTACACACACAGATCCACGGTCCGGCCTGGTTAACGGGCAATCGCGGGTGCCCGGCGGACATCGCGGCCGCCGGGCACACGCACCGGGTCCCGTGCAACGCGGCGGGCGCGCGCGCACCCCCAAGACGGCCGGGAATCTCAGGACGTCATATGACGTCCACCCAGGATGGGAGATCCCATCTGTGGACGTCATATGACTATGGCTGGGTAGGGAAGTGGTTAAAAAAACATTTTTTTTACTTTTTTTTTTTGTGACTGCCTGGAGGGGAGGCAGCGCCCATGTGCCCCCTATGGACGGGCCGTCACTGGTTGGTACTCCATGACAATGTTGTCTTACGAGATAGATGGGTCTTGACTATATTTCTACATGACCTTACTTTTTACTACCAAGTATAAAATGTAGCTGATGGTTGCCTACATCCCTTAAATACATGTATACGGAACAAGGACCCTCATAAACGGGACTTTACATGGCAACAAATAATATTACCCAAAGTAAATTGCAATTAGGAGTATATTGTTTAACCACTTCCTATCCGGCCTATAGCAGGATGATGGCCGGGAAGTGGTTCAGACATCCTGACTGGGCAACATATGATGTCCAGCAGGATAACAAGCCAGCACGCACATCGACCGGTGGTGTTTTAGTATGACACTCCACAACGCTGATCTAAGTAAAGACAGCCTCTGACGGAGGCTCTTTACCACGTGATCAGCTGTGTCCATTCACAGCTGATCATAGTGTAAACAGGAAAAGCCGTGTATCGGCTTGGATAGGAAAGGGGAACGTGGCCTGTATTAAAGTGCTTAAACGATTTTTACAAATTGCTTTATATTAAATGTCACAACAATGGTTTTAAAAACCACATACAATACATAGTAGAGATGGCTATTCATACATACACTTCCAACTTGAAAGCATCAGAGTGCCTCATACAATGCACACCCAATGCGTTTCAAAAATAACTTTCATAATCTTATTCACGGGTATATATGGAAGCAATATTCTATAATAAAAACATAATCAAGAAAAGCTTTTTTTTCTATGCATTAACTGTATATATCACTGGTACCTGTTTAGAGGCTGACGAAATATACACAGGTAAAGGAAAGTATAGGCAATGTCCTCCAGTTACCAGTAGAGGGCACAGGCGCCAGGGCAATCAGCCTGAACTCCACTTGGTCGGTCAGAATCCACACAGAAGAGAGTGAAAACAAAGTGCTGTGTGGACATAAAGATTCCAAAATCATTAGTGAGCCGTATCTTAAAAAATTTATAAATGACTGAATAGAAATATAGGTAAAATATATGTCTAACCTGTAAGGGGTTAATATTGTAGCAGCAGGCGTGTTAAGATAAATTCTGCATCTTAACGCATATGTAGTTGACAGCGAGGTATATGGTCTTTTTAAAAGGGAGATAATTCAGAATCTGCAGTGGAATGAAATTTAATCAATTACTACAGAGTTTAAAAAAAAAAAAAAAAATCCTTTATTATTGACGGAATTAGATGGACATAGAGACAATTAAATAGATATCTATCTATATCTACACACATTGTATATATATACACATATATATATATATACATACATACATACATACACACACACACACACATATAGATATATATATATATATATATATATATATATATATATATATATATATATATATATATCTGCCCACTTCACCTCTGTGGAGTTCTTCCTGGGTGGCAGTTATTATGCAAATGAGCAAAATCTCTGCAACATTACTGGACAGCAGATGTGACAGTTATTGTGCAAATTAGTTCAAATTTCCTTCCAGGTGTCAGTCACCTTCTCTGACATATTCTGTAGTGTTGTACAATCACAAATCATTCTACATTAATATAATTATAACTGACATATTCTACTTTTTTTCAGCATTGGCTGGATTCAGCACACAACACTTACGTAAAATTTATATGTGTTAATTGTATTTTTTTTCAATTAACGTGGCCCCTGCCTTAGTGAGCTTGCCTGACTTTTTTTTACCATCCTGCCAGCGCCCTGGGGCTTTCACACTGGAGTGAGAGGAGAGGCATAGATATAGATATATATATATATGTATAATATATATATATATATATATATATATATATATATATCTCATATATATCTATATATCTCATCTCTCTCTCTCTCTCTATATATAAATATATACATACATACATATACACACATATATATCTATATCTATCTATATCTATATCTATGCCTCTCCTCTCACTCCAGTGTGAAAGCCCCAAGGCGCTGGCAGGATGGTAAAAAAAAGTCAGGCAAGCTCACTAAGGCAGGGGCCACGTTAATTGAAAAAAAATACAATTAACACATATAAATTTTACGTAAGTGTTGTGTGCTGAATCCAGCCAATGCTGAAAAAAAGTAGAATATGTCAGTTATAATTATATTAATGTAGAATGATTTGTGATTGTACAACACTACAGAATATGTCAGAGGAGGTGAATGACACCTGGAAGGAAATTTGAACTAATTTGCATAATAACTGTCACATCTGCTGTCCAGTAATGTTGCAGAGATTTTGCTCATTTGCATAACTGCCACCCAGGAAGAACTCCACAGAGGTGAAGTGGGCAGAGCTAGTTGCCACGGCAACGCATGTTCAGTGATGATGTCATAGTGAGTCCTACCTGATAAACAGCTGCTCACAGATGCCACTCTGACACTTCTAACTAGAAGCTTGTAGAGTGCAGACGTGTTTTCAGTTGCTCCATTTCAGAGTTGATTGTTATTCATTCTGTTATATAGAACATTATATAATATATATTAGAGAAAGGACATTACAGTCTAGGAGTTAAAGAGCAGTTTGTTTATACTTAAATTTATAAAAATAAAATAATAAAATGGTGAGACAGATCCGTAAGAGGAAGGAGCCTTTTGCTCCAATCTCCCAGAGGCAACTTGGGGAAATTAAGGAGGAGGAAGAAGAAGTCAGCAGAGTTGAGAACGTCTGCTGTTCAACATCTAATAATTCAGATATGAGCACCAGAAAGAGGTGCAGAGAGGAAGTATCTGATAGCACTAGAGAGGAAGGACGGGACTCTGTGGAGGGGAATGGTGCAACCCCAAGGAAGCAGAGAAAATATGACAGCGCTGCAGAGACAGGACAGAGCGCTGTACAGCAGAGAGGAAAGAAGAGGAAATATATTGAAGAGCCTGAATGTGAGAGTCCTGTGGTAAAGAAGAGGACAGTAAAGAGCTCTTCAGAGGAGGATGACGATACTACAAGGAAGCAGAGCCGATATTACACTGCTAGAGAAACAGGACAGAGCTCTGCAGAGCAGAGAGGAAAGAAGAGGAAATATCCTGCAGAGTCTGAATGTGAGCGTCCTGTGGTGAAGAAGAGGACAGTACACAGCTCTTCAGAGGAGGATGGTAAGACGCTGAGCAGATATTACACTGCTAGAGAGACAGTACAGCCAGCTACAGAACAGAGAGGCAAGAAGAGGAAATCCACTGAAGAGCCTAGATGTGAGAGTCCTGTGATGAAGAAAGGAAGAACAGACAAAGCAGGTAAGTGTTATAATAACAGATCATCATATAGTACATGGGGGGGGGGCTTTCTTCATCAACTTCAATATTAGATAAAATTGAATTCAACAGCGGAAATTTGTTTTGTTATAGGGAAGATCTAAAAACTTTAAAGTGTAACTCTGGCAATAAATGGGTAATAAATGTAATTTCTTTCTTTCTGTAGGAGTTAGCAGGACGACACTGACTCACAGCACAAGAAGTAAAGAAGATGAAACGGCCTCTCTGGGTCCACAGGACTTCGTCTTCCATAAGATAATTGGAGAAGGAGGCTATGGCAAGGTAAGTGATCAAAGATAACTACTAAGGAAACCATAAACACTGGGGGGACACAATATGACCCTCCTCACAGAAGACTGTACACCATGTGCAGCATAAACATGTACACTCAGCTAAGTCTGCGGGGAAAGGAGGGGAATGAATTACTGAGCAAGAGTATTTGTACACCCTTGCCCCCCACCACTGCAAGGGTTAAATACTCATTTTGCCTAGGGGAGGTGAATATGGTGAGATCCTTAACTTATTAATGACTTCCCTGGCAGCCAGCGCTCTCATCCACTTCCCATGGCCCTCAAAATCCTTCCATATAATGCAGGACTCCTTGATCTGCACTATATGGGATCAGATCAGAGCTACAACTGGCCAGGCAATGAAGGGAAGAGACTTCGGAGGGAGTGATCATGCAGTGCAGAGGAAGCCTGTGGGAGTAAGGAATACAGTAAATACAGTATATCACCTTATTCATCATCCCCAAGGTACAATGAGCAACTAACCCTTGTAGTGCAGAGGGTGACCCCACTGCACAAGGGAACATTTTAATAGGGAGTGTCACACTGTGCCTGGCAGTGCAGCAACCAGACTTCTGCAGAGTAAATTCTGATTGGTTGGTCTGGGTTATGATAATTATGAATCAGCCTCCTATGGTGAATGAGGCTGACAGAGTCTCTCTGTGTATATGGTACATATGGTAGTCAGTCATATTTCAGCAAATGGCAAAACCAACAGGGCATAAAAAAAAAAAAAAAGATAGATTATTAGGCATAGAACATGAGGATGGTCTAATAATGATATTACAGCTAGAGTGCATGGAAAAGATTATGTATTAACTGTCTCTCTTCTACAGGTGGTGCTGGCGACACACCGTGACAGCGGAAGACTGGTGGCCGTGAAAATAGTCCACAAGTCAGTTCCATTTGGCGATGAACCAGACATGATCCTCAATGAGCGCATAGCTCTGGAGAAGGCTGGGGGCAGTCTTTTCTGCGACCATGCTTATGCCACATTCCAGACGGAGGTAAGTCTAATTTTGGAAAAGCTAAAAATTCTGAACTATCAAATGAACAGTATATATAAAATGTTACAGAAGCACAAACATTGCTTGAATCCAGGATGAGATGACATTAATCCGATGTAGAAGACACCAGAAACATGTTACCAAATAATGTATATTGCTTAAAAGTTTAGTATATGTGTCCTTTCTCCATGGGACACTACAGTATTTACGTCAACCATTTGAAAGCAAGATGCTATAGCAAATTATACAATGGTGTTACTTACAGCTGTACATGGCATAGCTAGAGACATCATGTAGTGTGTTTTGATAGAAAATTTTAACATGTTACTTTCATTTGCACCTTTTAACTGAAATTCATTCACTGACCCGTCTGTATTCTTTCCCCAGGATTACATATTTTATGTTACGGACTATATGAGAGGAGGAGATCTGTTTGACTTGTTGGAGACCATGAACATGTTGGACTACTCGGTCCCATTTGAGCTCCCCACGCTCAGACTCCTGGCAGCGGAGCTCGTGTGTGGTCTGCAGCACCTGCATTCCAGAGGCATCGTTCACAGGTAATATAACATTCTTCAATCATTTTACAATTCACCCCCACCCCCACCCCCCCGATGAATGAATGGTTCCGCTGCTGTAGATCCATCTATTCATGAGTTACAACAATTCTCCTTCCTCTTGTCTGAACATTTTTTTCTTCTCCACAGGGACATCAAGATTGATAACATTCTTGTAGATAGCACCGGTCATGTAAAAATTGCTGACTACGGCATAGCAGTAACCAACGTGTATGGATTCAACATGGTGACAGAATACCTTGGATTTATGCCAAATGGGGCCCCAGAAGTAAGTAAAAGAACATTTATCTGCTTTTCTAATATGCACACAGCAATTATCTATCATATTAGTAGGGAAGAAACCTGTATAAATCTGGCAATAAAGGACCAGTCTCGGCTGAGGGTCCCATCTGGCACTAAAGGAAGCCACCGACTCCCAGCAGCAGTGCTAGTTCCAAAGCTAGCAAGTCCTAGTGTGGCCTGCCCTGGTCTACCTTTTGGAGGTAGAATAATCACAGGTCTGAGGACTGAAATTAAGTTTCAGCTGGGACAAGTTTAATCCACATGGATAGGTTCCCTTTAATGTGCCAATAACTGGGAGACATATAAGGAAAGTAAATAACTGCTTTAACTGGACTGTAGAAATCTCATATTTGATTGTGTTCTGCAATTGAAAGTTTAGCTCAGGAATCATTCAGCCCTGGGGGTCCTGTCCAGTTGCCACCCAGTCCTGGGTGACCCGTCTCTTTGTTTAGGATTATTTGAAATTCATATATTATGTATCCCCGATATCTTTATTCTTAATATAAATCTGTCAAGATCACTCTTGCCAATTTGACATGGGTCAGAGAATTGTACTTATAGCTCTGTGTACAGACAGTGAATCTGGACAGTGTGTAATGCCTCCTTTATGTCGGCTCAACATAGAGGTTGGATGATTCTAAATTACCTAAATTGCACAATTAAATGAAAACTATTGGGTGCTGCTGCTTTCCAATCTGAATTATCACTCTAATCCTCTCTCTCTCTCCGATTTTCCCACAGATGTATTTTGAGATTCCGTATGATGGAGCCGTGGATTACTTTGCATTGGGGGTCTTCCTATTTGAGCTAATCTTTCCTTATCCCCTCTATAAAGGCCATTACGGTAATCCAAAAAATATAATGTATGAAGTGCCACGCTACCCAGACGACGTTGACCCCGACCTCAAGGACTTTCTGGAAAAGGTACGTAGTGACAGTCCAAGTGGGACAGGGAAAGTAGACATATAGGCTCAGCGAAGGAGCCTATGGGCTTTATAAATAGGATTTGCTTTGGGACTCTGCAAAAAGTGAAGCCCCATTCATTCTAATGATTGTAAAAAAAATAAATAAAAAGTGTCATGTGACAGCACTCTTATCCTATGATCACGCATTATTTGCAGCATTATGCAGAGAACACACTGCAGACTCCACATTGCGCTCAGCATTTTATTAATAGGATGTACATTACCAGCGCTGTGTGGAGTATTTCCTGCGATGTGCGGAGAGTGACGGCCACAGGACTGTATAAATAGACTTCTTAGCAATGTTATGCCATAGCTGTCATCTCATGTTTTTCTATTTTCCCCCCACAGCTCCTATGTAAAGATCCATGCAGACGCAATGATTTCATTGCCGACATACAAGATCATCCATTTTTCAACGGCATAAACTGGAAGGAACTGGAAGCAGGGGAGGCACCCCCTCCTTTTTTCGTACAAAGGAAGGTAAGTAAAAAAATCTGAGCAGTGTGTGTACGGTCCACCAACCTGTCACTGTACACAGCTGTCACTTTTAGCGGGGGTGTTTATAGAGGAAACAATGACATTTGTGAGACAGAGTATCATTGTGCTTTAAGAGGAATTCCAAGCTAAACCCTAAATAATCTTAAAAATGTTCCCTCCCCCAACATCTGTTGACTAACCTATGTGAAATTTATATTTGCCTACTTCCAGGCTGCTCCAATCTGGTCAGGTGATCCGACTTCCTTGTGTCAGCCAGCAGCAGCTGCAGGGGAGAGGAAAAGAGGGCCAGTAATGGCTGGAATGCCTGGGAGTGGTGACATCACCCATAGACTCATATGGACCAACTGTTGTTGGTGCTCCCTGTTTTACCCTGCAGCAGCTGCTGCCTGACACAGGGAAGCCTTATCACCTAAAAATAGGCAAGTATGTACATCTTTCTAGCACTGGTAAGTCAGTATAAGCGTTAGGAAGGAGGAGGGAGCATTTTCAAGATTAAAGAGAAACCATCAAGATCAGATTTATGAAAGAATATGAATATTCTGACTTCATTTGTTCTAATTGTGCAACATTTTCATTCGCCATCTTAGCTTTACCTTGAATCTGACCAATCAGTTTGAGAGTCTCAGGGAAGGACTTGCATTTCACAGCCACAGGGTTCTTTTATTGAATGCTGTTATGCACTCAGGAACTGGGAGACACTGGGGCCGATTTACTAAAGGAAAATATACTGTGTACTGCAACTGCAGTTGCTCTAGATCTGAGGGAAAGCTCTGCTGATTTCTATCATCCAATCATGTGCAAGTAAAAATATGTTTTTTTTTCCTTGCAAGCGATTGGGTATTCTTTGCAAAGTGAAGCTTTACCTCATTTACTAAGCTCTGAAGCAAGTGCATTTGCAGTACACAGAATACTTGCCTTTACTAAATCAACCCCAATGTGTAAAGCTGTGAATGTGAAGATAGCAACTGGCAGATCTCAGTCTGACTCTCAATCTGAAGACTCAGGAGAAGTGAGATTAGGGGACAAATATAAACTATTCAGAAGTGAGTTTGCTTTGCACAATTCTAATAGTGAAAATTCTCATCTTATGCACAGTGGTGACTGGTATTTGACATCTCACAGAGGTCATAGGGGCATCTCTTCTAATTAGTAGTGGATCTCATGGCTTTCTTTCTCTTTTTTAGGGCTTCAGAAACTTGACAAGAGAGACGATAAAACCGGAAGACCTGATGAACAACATGAATGATTGGGGAGATCCTATAAAACCTATTTCAGCTGAGAAACAGAAGCTGTTTGATGGCTTTTCATTTGTCAGTGACGAATGGAAAGCCATGCAGAAGCTGAAATGAAGAAAAAAACACCAGGTTGTTGGGGATCAAGGTAGAGGTGAGGGGGTTGTGCTAGGAGTGATTAGAGAGTTTAGTGTGCTAGGAGGGATAGGGTGGGCTGTGCTAGGAGGATTAGGCTAGTTGTGCTAGGAGGAGAGATAGGGCGGGCTGTGCTAGGAGGGATTTGGGAAGGTTAGTGCTAGGAGGGGGGACCTAGCACTCTTTCCAAACCATCTACAGCCATGTGCTAGAAGGGGGAATTGGGGTAGTCAGGGTAGAGGTGAGGGGTTGTGCTAGGAGTGATTAGAGAGTTTAGTGTGCTAGGAGGGATAGGGTGGGCTGTGCTAGGAGGATTAGGCTAGTTGTGCTAGGAGGAGAGATAGGGCGGGCTGTGCTAGGAGGGATTTGGGAAGGTTTGTGCTAGGAGGGGGGACCTAGCACTCTTTCCAAACCATCTACAGCCATGTGCTAGAAGGGGGAATTGGGGTAGTGGTGGGTGGGTTGTGCTAGGAGGGGGATTTAAGAGCAGGTGAGGGGGCGATAGGAGGAGGGGGATTTGAGAGCAGGTGAGGGGGCAATAGGAAGAGGGATTTGAGAGCAGGTGAGGGGGTGATAGGAGGAGGAATTTGGGTGGGTTTGTGGCTAGGAGGGTGATTTGGAAGGGTTTGTGCTAGGACCGGGGACCTAGCACTCTTTCCAAATCATCTACAACCATGTGCTAGAAGGGGGAATTGGGGTAGTGGTGGGTGGGTTGTGCTAGGAGGGGGAATTGGGGTAGTGGTGGGTGGGTTGTGCTAGGAGGGGGATTTAAGAGCAGGTGAGGGGGCGATAGGAGGAGGGGGATTTGAGAGCAGGTGAGGGGGCGATAGGAGGAGGGGGATTTGAGAGCAGGTGAGGGGGCAATAGGAAGAGGGATTTGAGAGCAGGTGAAGGGGCAATAGGAGGAGGGATTTGGGTGGGTTTGTGCTAGGAGGGTGATTTGGAAGGGTTTGTGCTAGGACCGGGGACCTAGCAATCTTTCCAAATCATCTACAACCATGTGCTAGATGATTTGGAAATGGCAAATGAATTTGGCAATAGGAAGAGGGATTTGAGAGCAGGTGAGGGGGCAATAGGAGGAGGGATTGGGTGGGTTTGTGCTAGGAGGGTGATTTGGAAGGGTTTGTGCTAGGACCGGGGACCTAGCACTCTTTCCAAATCATCTACAGCCATCATCTACAACCCACTAACCAGCGTCCTGCAAAAAAAAAAACTTGCGGCCAAAAGAGGCATCCGCAGATGCCAACCCGTTCAATCAACTACAACCATGTGCCAGAAGGGGGAATTGGGGTAGCGGTGGGTGAGTTGTGCAAGAAGGGGGATTCGAGAGCAGCTGAGGGGGCGATAGGAGAGGGGATTTGGGTGGGTTTGTGCTAGGAGGGCGATTTGGAAGGGTTTGTACTAGGACAGGGACTTAGCACTGTTTCCAAATCATCTACAACCAGCTAGAAGGGGGAATTGGGGTAGAGGTGGGTGGGTTGTGCTAGGAGAGGGAATTGTGGTAGGAGAGTAATTAGGGGGGGTGCTAGGAGAGGGCATTGGGGAATCGTCGTAGGAGGGTAATTTGGAGGGAGGGGGAGGGGTTGTGCTAGGGAGATGATTTGGGAAGGTTTGTGCTAGGAGGGGGGACCTAGCACTCTTTCCAAACCATCTACAACCATAAGCTAGAAGCGGGAATTTGGGTAGAGGGGGATGGGTTGTGCTAGGAGGGTGATTTGAGAGCAGGTGAGGTGGTGAAAGGAGGAGGGATTTGGGTGGGTTTGTGCTAGGAGGGTGATTTGGAAGGGTTGGTGCTAGGACCGGGGACCTAGCACTCTTTCCAAATCATCTACAACCATGTGCTAGAAGGGGGAATTGGGGTAGCGGTGGGTGGGTTGTGCAAGAAGGGGGAGGGGGCGATTGGAGGAGGGATTTGACAGCAGGTGAGGGGGCGATAGGAGGAGGGATTTGGGTGGGTTTGTGCTAGTACCGGGGACCTAGCACTCTTTCCAAATCATCTACAACCATCAACAACTCACTTACCAGCGTCCTGCAAAAAAAACCTTGCGGCCAAAAGAGACATCCGCAGATGCCAACCCGTTCACTTCGTAGACTTGTGAATGAGTACACCGACTACCACTGGTCGCCTTGCAAACTTGTACAACGGATGCATGATGACCGAAGGCCCCAGAAGCACTAAGCGCCCGTGAAGAAAGCGCCATAAGAGGAAAGGAGGCACCCGATTTTCGACCGAATAGCCCTCCCTCCGGAGAAGGGTCGCAGAAAAAAACAGAACTCCCCTTTCTTGGCCAGTCCGCCAATACCGCTTCAGGGCGGATAAGGCAAATTCCTTGGAAAGTGCTGACCAGGGACACAAGAAAAGCAACACAATGTCCTTATTCAAATGGAAATCCAAGGACGGAACCCTGTAAAAAAAAGTGACAAAGCACCACCTTAACCTGGGTAAGGTGAATGACAAGATAACGCCCTCCCCTTTTTGACACCCTGTGAGCGGAGGTGATAACCCCCAAGAGACCACCTCCCGAGCCAGAGTAAGTATTGGAATCTCCCGAATATCTTGAAAGAGAGATAGAGAGGCTCCAGGAGAACCGAAATTACCAAATTCAGATCCCACGGCGGTAGAAGAACCGCACTGGCGGCAACAGACGTCCAACCCCTGGAATAAAAAGGTATGCACCAGGAAGTGCGAGACCAGGAGACGAAGGACATAAGCCACCGCCATTGCCTTGCCCGACAGGAACCGTACCGGGAGCCCCCGAAGTCGATCCTTCCATGATCCATAACTAGTCTGTTTGCATGAAGTTCCAAGATATTACTCGGTAGTCCGGATTTCACCAACGTCCAACAACCCTGAGCAGCGCTTAGTCCTAGGACACCCGGACAGACTGGCATTGATGGCCACCTTGTTCAATACAAGGGGAGAAAGAATTTTCCCCACTGAAGAACCGGAGAGCGAAGCTACCAGACTAGGAAAAACTCTGGATTCCTAACTCAGCCAAGTCCGATTATCAAGAGACCCTGGGTACTTGTCCCATTATGCCAGGATCTCCCCTAAGGGAGCTTGTATGGAACTATGCAAATGGAATCGTAACATCGGACCGAACCTCACATGCAGATCCACAGAGGAGCCCGCCTGCCGCACAGTGAATGAAAGAAACGCAGCATGCAACTTCCGGAGCATTATCCGGGAGAAGAAACGCGCTGGCCAGAGCTGAAGCCCGGGTCAGGCTCAGATAATCCAACAATCTGGCACAGCCAAGCAGGCATCCGGTAGTATAGCCTCCAACTGAAATCAGTCAAGATTTGTATAAGAACTACGGTGCTCCTCTGAGTAGCCGAGGAGTCGGAGAAGAAGATCGTTCAGGCAGCTGGACGCCTGCAGCCCACGGTAGGCCGCAAAAGCCGCAAGCTAAATTTTCAGACGCCCACGGTAGGCCGCAAAAGCCGCAGGCTAAATTCCAAGGAAGTGCTGGAGACGTGCACATAGCAGAATGCATAAGTCGCATTCGTGGTGTCGATGGAAATCAGAAAGTCCCCCTAACGAAGGAGTGCTACCGCTGTGCGGACGTACTCCATCCTGAATTACTGCACCCCCATAAGGCATGTACCATGCAAAAAACTCTTTGGAGGAACATTAGCCAGAACATCAGCCGGAAAATTATCTTATAAAACGGACAAGATCAAGGCGCAACATGCTGCCATTCAGGGTCGCCCCCCCAAAATACATGTCTCAGCCCCACTGAGGAAACAGAGCTCAGCAACCAGGGTAACTGTGACCCGGCAACCTAGCTAACTGCAGCACCTGGACCAACAGGTCCTCCAATGCAGCAAATACAGGGGGACTCTGCTCCCCTTCCAGGCATATCAGCTGGACCTTTTAGAAGCCAGAGAATCCTCTATTGGCACCATGGTTGCCTTGAGCAGCCTAGAGACAGCGAGGGTCCATTACTGGTGGAACAGTCCACTACTGAAGGAGGGACTCCCCAAAAGAGTACCTTACCGCAAATGTTCTTGGAAACACCAGACACACCAGACAACCCCAGTCCTCATGGACAAATTTGTCAGAATAAGAGGGAGAAGGGAACGCGTTCGCAGCTCAAAACCGTTTATCCAAAGGGATATCGGCCCGACACTGCTGCACCCTCTTGAAAAGTTTCCTGCACAGATGCAATAAGTGCGAAAACCAGTGCCCCTTAACTGAGGCCCCTGCACAGGGAGGACAGACTGAAGCCCCCCCTACAGAACCGGGTCCCCTCACAGGGAGGACAGACCTGGGGCCCCCCACAGGGGGCACAGACCCAAGGGCTCCTCACAAGGGGCACAGACCCGGGGGCCCATCACAGGGGGCACAAACCATGGCCCTTCCAGGGACACAAACCGTGGCCCCTCACAGAGGACACAAAACGTGGCCCCTCACAGAGGACACAAAATGTGGCCCCACATAGGGACACAAACCCTCACAGGGGCAAAACCTGTGGCCCCTCCCAGGGGGCACAGACCGGAGCCCCTCACAGAGGGCATAGACCGGGGCCCCTCACAGGGAACACCAAACGTGGCCCCTCACAAGGAGCACAAACCGTGGCCCCCCACAGGAGCCACAAGCATGGCCCCCCACAGGGGACACAAACCATGGCCCCTCACAGGGAGCACACACAGTGGCCCCCCACAGGGGCACAAACTGTGGCCCCTCACAGGGGTACCAACCGTTGCCCGTCACAAGGGCACAAGCCGACCCGGGCGGACAAAAAATCTGCTTCTGAGCAGAAAAGGAGGGCCCTTGCCTATGGTGTGGTTCCTTACCTTTTCTTGGTTGTGGAAGCAACGTACTCTTACCCCCAATAACATTTTTAATAATGTCATCCAGCGAGGCTCCAAACAGCCTTTCTCCCTGGAAGGGCAAACCTGCCAGTACCTTCTTAGATGCCTGGTCCATAGACCAGCATTTTAGCCAAATCAGGCGACGTAGCACCACAGCTGATACTGAAGCTCTAGAGAGCAAGGGGGCCGTATCTAAGGACGCAGACATACTTAAGGCCATGCACCAACTGGTCTGCCAGTTCCACGCAAAGACACGCCAAGGGGAAATGTCAGCTCCCTCGGCGTGGACAGGATGAGATGCCGGCGCCTCGTTCTAAGATAAGTATCTCATAATGAGCTAGTATGCGGTGCATACTAGCTCATTATGCCTTTTCCCTTGCAGGTGTAGGAAAAAAAAAAACAGCGGGTATACAACCGCTTTAAGGGACCAGGATGTGAATTATTTTTTGGGGGGGTTAACAAATGCTTTAAGTAGTGGTTGTGTTTGGATTATGTTTGGAGAGCTAGGATATCGTTTAGTGTCACTTTAACTTCCGTTAACTCATTCACACACATCTACATGAGCCGACCTGTGTTTCTACAAAATATTTTGAGTAACAATGAGTGTAGTTGCTCCTTGTATAAAAGTGTGTTTTTTTTTTCTACTGTCATTCTGTTGTCTGGGGGCTCCATACATTCATTTTACACCAGAACCTTCCTTGCTGAACCCCAGTCCTGCACATTTTGTAATGCCAATATACAGATATGATATTATAACTAATACAGTAGATATTCTATCAGTTTTCTTAGGCATCCTGCTATTATCAGCACTTCCTGCTGAAAGCTGACAACACTAATCCACTGAATTCAAATTACAAGTAGTGTTGTCAGCATGATGCTCAAGCTCCTTCACTTTGCCATTGGACTGTCAGGTCTATTACAGTTATATTATATTTTTTTATTACCCAACTCTGCTTTAGGCCGGGTTCACACTATTGCGAATTGGATGCGGGTTTCTCCACATCCAATTCGCACATCAGCAGATTGTGACTGGTTCTCAATGGAGCCGTTTCATGCATCTACGGAGCGAATTGCACAGGAGTCCTGTGTGTCTTTTGGTCCATTTCAGGTCCAAATTCAGCCAAAAATTTGTGCTGAAATCGGACCTGAAACGGTGAATGGGAACGCACCGGACCCCTGCTGTGAGACGTTCCGTGCTGCGGTGTGAACCCAGCCTCAAACTTTTCCATAACTTTATCCCTGACCTGTCCGGTGTGTTCCTTGGCCTTCATGATGCTGTTTCTTCACAAAGGTTCTCTAACAAACCTATGAGGGCTTCACAGAACAGCTGTATTTATACTGAGAGTCAATTACACACAGGTGGACTCTATTTACTAATTAGGTGACTTCTGAAGGCAATTGGTTCCACTAGATTTTAGTTAGGCTCCATGCACACTGGCATAAAAACTTTGCTTCTACGGGAGTTTTGTGTTCTGTCTCTAGAAGCAACTCAATGTTATCCTATGTGTTCATGCACATTAGGACATTTACAGGCATATTTTGAGATCAACGTTAAGGCTCCACGCACACTAGGAGAAGAAGAAACGTCAACCTTTTTAGCTTAACCACTTAAGGACCAGCCTCGTTTTGGATTTTAGGTGTTTACATGTTTAAAACTGTTTTTTTTGCTAGAAAATTACTTAGAACCCCCAAACATTATATATTGTTTTTTTTCTAACACCCTAGAGAATAAAATGTCGGTCATTGCAATACTTTTTTTTGCACCGTATTTGCGCAGCGGTCTAATAAGCGCACTTTTTTTGGAAAAAAAATCACTTTTTTGAATAAAAAAATAAGACAACAGTAAAGTTAGCCCAATTTTTTTTTATATTGTGAAAGATAATGTTACGCCAAGTAAATTGATACCCAACATGTCACGCTTCAAAATTGCGCTCGCTCGTGGAATAGTGTCAAACTTTTACCCTTAAAAATCTCCATAGGCGACGTTTAAAAAATTCTACAGGTTGCATGTTTTGCGTTACAGAGGAGGTCTAGGGCTAGAATTATTGCTCTCGCTCTACCGGTCGCAGCGATACCTCACATGTTTTTAAAAAAAAAAAAATTCGGATCACTTTTATTCCTATTACAAGGAATGTAAATCGGTTAATCGGTTAATAACCTTATTAACTAAATTATACACCACATTTTTTTTTTATGTAAAGTTTTAAAAAAAGGCAATTTATTCTTAAATAACTATATGCAGTGGTAAATATAAATAACCAACTATATGGTTGGGAGCAAAATATCGAATCCACTCTGAGAATAACAGACAGAAAAGAGATATACTGTATATACTATTAGAGGGGAAATATTGTATAAACTATTAGAGAAGATATACTGTATATAATATTAAAGGGTGAATCTGGTAAATATCAGACTCAGAGATCAAATTTTTTTTATTTAAAAAAAAAAAACAAAAAAAAAAAAAACAAAAGAATGACTTCCTTAAAAAAAATGTAATTTTAAGAACGTTTGTTTGATTTTCTAATCTTTTCAACCACAGTGACGAGAAAATTTGGAAATAATCAAAGGAATTTTCAGACAGTGGATGTGGTTTTCGTTCAGAAATGACATTCATTTTAAAAACAGAATGTTAAAAACAAGTGAAAATTTCAAACAACGTTCTTTTATTCAGCGAATGTACAAAGATTTTTCGTCTGAATATTCTCGTTTGAAAAAAATTGATCCGTGTGGCCAGCATAAGGCTCGGTACACACCTATGCAGTTTGCTTTTGATGTGTTTCTGCAGTGCTTTTTGCTGTGCGTTTTGATTTTAGCACATGTGATTTTGCTGCGATTTGTGTTTTTACATTTATTTTGGCCAATTTGTTGTTGGGCAGATTAAAAAACACAAATTGCTGCAAAAACGCATTACATGCTTTTCTGCAGCATCTCCACTGAAGTATATTGAACCAAGTTTTGCGTTAAAAAAAAGTCCCTGACCCTTTCCAAATACGCAGCGGCTGAAAAAAGCATAGATGTGAACGTGTCCCATAGGAAACCATATAAATGAACTAGTGCGTTTCTGCAAAAAGCAACAAAAAACACATAGATGTGAACCAGGTCTAAGACGTTTAGTAACATAATGGGGTTTAAAAAAACTAAAATTAGCCCTTCATAGTACAAAACAAAAGCAGATAATCACTACTGTAAGGGGTTCATTTTTTTTACTGTAGAACTGTGAAAGTAATATTTACAGTAGCGATTATTTGCTCTATTTGTACTATAAGGGGCTCATTTTAATTTTTTTAACCCCATTATGTTACTGGCCGATTAATCGATTATGAAAATAGTAATCGATTAATTTCATACTCGATTAGTTGTTTCAGCCCTATCCTGTTTGAGCATCTACTTAATAGAGAGATGATAATTTTTTTCTCTATGTATTTTCACTCATATGTTTTCGCACAAACGTATTCCCACGTTCTTGTTCTTCGGTAGGTAAATAGTCACTTGTGCACATTTGTGTGCAATCGCACGTATTTGTGATTATTTGCGTGCATGAGGTGTAAATTACTAAGCAAAAATGCAGATTGTTCCATTTTATTTTTATTGAAAAATTACAATAGGCTGTATTTTAGCTCAGTAAAAAAAAAGCTGTACTGAGCATTTTCAAGCTGCAGTGTGCAAGAGGCCTTAACCATTTCAGCCCCAGAAGAATTGGCTGCCCAATGACAGGGCTATTTTAATGCGATTCGGCACTGTGTCACTTTGACAATTGCGACGTTGCACCCAAACAAAATTAATGTCCTTTTTTTCACTCAAACAGAGCTTTCTTTTGGTGGTATTTGATCACCTCTGCGGTTTTTATTTTTTGCGCTATAAACAAAAAAAGAAGAAGAGCAACAATTTTGAAAAAAAAAGCAATAATTTTTTTATATTTTGCTATAATAAATATAACCAAAAAATATATAAAACCACAATTTTCTTCCTCAGTTTAGGCCGATATGTATTCTACATATTTTTAGTAAAAAAAAAAATAATCGCAATAAGCGTATCAAAAGTTATAGCGTCTACAAAATAGGGGATAGTTTTATGGCATTTTTATTATTAATTTATTTTTACTAGTAATGGCAGGATCTGCAATTTTTTATCGTGACTGCGATATTGCGGCGGACACATCGGACATTTTTGACACTATTTTGGACCATTGTCATTTATACAAAAAATACACTGATTACTGTGTAAATGACACTGCCAGGGAAGGGGTTAACCACTAGGGGGCAAGGAAGGGGTTAAGTGTGTCCTAGGGGTTGATTCTAACTGTGGGGGGGGGGGGGGGCTACAATTGACACGACAGTGATCACTGCTCCCTATGACAGGGAGCAGTAGATCACTGTACTGTCACAAGGCAGAACAGGGAAATGCCTTGATTACATAGGCATCTCCCCGTTCTACAGCGCAGTGACAGGATTGCGGGACACCGGCGGACATCGTGTCCACGAGTCCCACGGGCACAGAGCTCGCGGCGGGCGCGCTCGCTAGGCTGCAGATTCAAAGCAACGTACAGGTAGGTTGCTTTGCCTGCCCATGCCATTCTGCCAACGCATATAGTCGTGAGGCAGTTGGCAAGTGGTTAAAGTGTTAAACTGGCCAACATCCAAGTTGTGGATGGCCCTGATGGCACCACCGGGCTCTGCAAAAGTTTGCAATTTTTCAATCAATTACAACAGCCTGCAAGGGAGATTCCTTCATTGACACAGTGTAGTGTGGATGGGGGCATCTAATAGATTTCTTTAGTTTGGCCTCTGGTCTGAATGTTTATCCTTCACAAATAGAAATACACGGATGATCTCTACACAATACAGTTAGGAGGGTTATGTAAAAGATAGTTGGTGTATGACAAACTCCCAAATAAAAGTCACCCCAACTATTAACCTGGAGACTGCAGGTTCCACTTTATTATGCATAATATTGGGGCAATGTCACCACATGTTGAAATGAAATATCGAGAAACGTCAAGACACCATTGTCACACCTGTAAGATAGCAGATGTCCAGAAATTAAAGGTTATTTTCTATTTGGCTGTACTGACTGAACAGATGTGAGCTGTCACAGCATCCCAGAAACGGAGACAGCGTGAAGTACCACATATGTGCCCATCCCCACGATTAAGGTCAGCCATAGACGGAGCGATTTTCTTTCCTGCAACAAAAGAAAATTGCTCGATTCCCCTCCGGGGGAGCCATTGTGTTTTTCTGTCAGGAATGGCTCCCCCACTGGGAGAACACAGAGATTACCGCTAGTGGCTATAACAGCCATTAGCAATAATAGCATGTAAAATCCGACCGCCTGGTTGTACCCAAGTTGATAGATTTCAGTTCTTCCAGAACTGGCCAAGATTCAAACCATCTATGGCCAGCTTAAAAGAGAAGGATGGGGTTTTTATTTATTTTTTTGCTAATCATACTTACCTCGGTGAATGGAGCATCAGACCAATGCTACAGCTGTCTCCCGGCGTCTCTGCACTGAGAACCAAGCCACCGAACATCACCGATGGCTTGGTTCTCACTCCTCCCCGAGCAGAGCGATGTCGTCAGTCAGCATCAATCCTGGTCTGCTTCTCCGCGCTCATTGGAGCGATGAGCTGTGGAGGGGCGGGGAGTGGCCGTCTCAGCGGGCTAGTTAGAAAATGCAGCGTGTTTCGTGCATGCGCAGTAGGGAACAGGCTGTGAAGCCTAAAGACCTTAAGGCTTCACTGCCAGGTTTCCCTTACAATGAATGGCGGTGGCAACACCCTGAGAGCCAATCAGAAAATAGGCTGGGGTGCCAACATTGTGGGATCGATGGACAGTTAAGTGTCCTAATATTAAAAGTCAGCAGCAAAAGTATTTATAGCTGCTGACTTAAAATTTTTGGGTGGGGGGGGGGCAGAAATCCTCTTTAACCACTTCCTGCCCGGTCTATAGCAGAATGACAGCCGGGCAGTGCTTCAGTTATCCTGACTGGACATCATATGACGTCTTGCAGGATAACATGCCAGTGCGCGCATCGACCGGTGGTGAGGTGTGTCAGTCTGACACACCACAATTCCAATCTTGTTAAAGAGCCTCTAACAGAGGCTCGTTACCACATGATCAGCTGTGTCCAATCACGGATGATCATTGTGTAAACAGGAAAAGCCGTGTATCGCCTTTTCCTCTATCGCATCTGACAGGTGCGACCCGATGGACTGCTCTCCTGACAGAGGGTGTCTGCGCCAATTATCAGCACAGCCTCCCGAGGATGCTGTCCAGGACCACCAGCAATGCCCACCCATGATGACCACCAGGTATGCCACCAATGACCACCAGGGATGCCAATCAGTGCCCATAAATTATGCCAAAGAGTGCCTGTCAATGCCAGCCAGTGCCTCCTAAACAGTGATGCACATCAGTGCCACCCATAAGTACCCATCAATGCAGCCTATCATTGCCCATCAGTGCCGCCTATCAATGCCCACCAGTGCTGCATATCGGCGTCACCTATCAGTGCCTATCAGTGCTGCATATTAGTGCCCATCAGTGCCACCTCATGAGTGAAGCAGAAAACTTACTTATTTACATTTTATAAACAGAAACCAAGAAAAACTTTTTTTTTTTAATTCGGTCTTTTTTTATTTGTTTAGCAAAAAAAAAAAAAAAAAAACCCCCAGAGGTGATCAAATACCACAAAAAGAAATATCTAATTTGTAGGAACAAAATGGTCAAAATTTTGCTTAGGTACAGTGTTGCATGACTGCAGTGGAATGGAATTGTAATAATTGTACATATTTTAAAACAACCAAAATAGTATTGGTTGCCTAAAAAGCCCCGCATTTGTGGGAATTCTTGTTTTTTTCAGTTTAACCTGGGATGTCGGCAACAGACACCTTGTTTTTGAACAGTTGAGACATTTTTCAGACTACGAATACTGAAATGAGAGGAGAAGCATCTGACATCTGGTAAAGATGCACTTCAAAATTAGAAAGCCTTTACCATTCATTATAAAATGTAATAACTCTTGTTGAAAAGACAGTATAGGCAACAAATCATCAATGAAATGATTAACTCTCCATTATGTTTCTTCATAAGAGGGAAAAATAAAGAAATGTAAACTTGTACTGACCAATTAAGACTTTTTGAAATTTTTTTCAGCTTCCTCAACCACCTTTACTATTGTTCTAGGACCAATCAGGGCTCATCAGTAATCCTGGACACAAAAAAGCACAAAATGAACTGTTACTTATAAACATATACAGTATATCAAAGCAATTTCACAGCAATAGTCTATTGTGAAGTTAAAGAGGAGCTCCAGTCTGTTAAAAATAAATAAATAAAATCCTGTAGCTGCTGACTTTTAACCCTTTCATGCCTAAGCCTATTTCTGACATTTGTTGGTTACAAGTTAAAATCTGTATTTTTTGCTAGAAAATTACTTGGAACCCCCAGACATATATATAGCAGAGACCCTAGAGAATAAAATGATTGTTGCAATATTTTATTTTACGGAATTTGTGCAGCAGTCTTTCAAACGCATTTTCATGTGGGGAAAAAAAAAAAAAAGACACTTTCATGAATTTAAAAAAAAAAAAAAAACACAGTAAAGTTAGCCCAATTGTTTTATGTAATGTGAAAGATTATGTTACGCCGAGTAAACAGATAGATACCTAAACACGTCTTGCTTTGAAACTGCACACACTTGTGGAATGGCGACAAACTACGGTACCTAAAAATATCCACAGGCGACGCTTTAAAAAAATGTAAAGGTTACCAGGTTAGAGTTACAGAGGAGGTCTTTTACTAGAATTTTTGCTCTCCCTCTGATGATCATGGCGATACCTCACATGTGTTGTTTGAACACCGTTTACATTTGCAAGATTGACTTACATATGCGTTTTCTTTGTTGCGCGAGCACACAAGGACGGGGACCCTTTAAATTTTTTTTTTTTCTTATTTATACTTTTACATTGTCCAAAAAAAAAAAAAATCTGATAATTTTTATTGCTGTCACAAGGAATGTAAACATCCGTTGTGACATCAGCAGCTACAAATACTGCAGCTGCTGACTTTCACTTTAGACAATTACCTGTCCAGGGAGCCCACGGTGTCGGCACCCAGCCGATCTTCGGATCAACTGTTGGGTGCAGCCGCCGCCATTCCAGGTAAGGGAACGCCGGCAGTGAAGCCTTCCAGCTTCACGCCCAGATCCCTACTGCGCATGCGCAAAGCGCGTTGCGCTTTCTGATTGGCCCGGCGGCAGAGGTAGGAGGAGGGGGCTGAACTTCCGGGAGATTAGGCCGTGGCCCAGTCTCCCGGAAGTGGGGAAGGAGACCTGTCAAAAAAAAGGGCCCCGTTCCCCTCTCCCCTTGAAAGGTGACACCAGAGGAGGGAGGAAGCAATTAGGCGGAAGTTCCACTTTTGGGTGGAACTCCGCTATAAATCTATTCAGATCAAAATTGGCGATTCTGAATACTGACTTTTTTTTTTAAATTGACGCCATCGGCCCCGCCCCTCGGCGGCCGCGTCATTGGATTTGACAGCAGCGGGAACAAATGGCTGCGCTGATATCAATCTATCCAATGAAGAGCAGAGAAGCTGTGGAGAAAGTGACACGGGATCGCGCCCACGGAAATTTGGGGCTTAGGTATGTAAAGCCTAGGATGCATTAAGGTGAAAAAACACGACGGTTTACAACCCCTTTCAGGCTTCACAGCCGGTTTACTTCTGTGCATGCACAGGTCGCTCTGTGCTTTCTGGTCCCGCGTGTGTTCCAGAAATTAGAGGGGGGGTAGGAGGGACTGCAAATGTAATGGTCAAAACCAGATACCTGCTCCCCCCCTAAAAGGTGTCAAATGTGGCAGTAGAGGGTGCGAACAAGCAGAGCTTCCCCTTTTGGATGAAGCTTCGCTTTAAGAGTTTTCTGGTATTAGCCAATGGATTCCTCTTGTCAGTTACAAATTACGTACACACCCAGCACAGTCTTGGGCCCCTTTCACAGGATCAGCCTGCTCGGATCTGCCTTCAGGTTGATCCGAGCGGGCCACCCATTGACTTCTATGTGCAGGCGGATGTCAGCGGAGATGTGTCCGCAGACACAAGCCTGTCATCCGTTTCGACAAGATCTGCTCAAAACAGAGGAATGAAGATGCGTTCCCCATCCGACAAGCGGATCAGACCGGATTCAAAAAGGACAGGCTGTCCATTCCCATGGAGAATAGTGGGGCTCTGACAGGTCCGTCCCTGCACAGTGAGTGGAGAAGGACTTGTCATCCGCCTTGTCCAGCAGATCCACTCCGTGTAAACCCAGCCTCAAGTCCAACAAGTTAAAGCGGGGTTCCACCCAAATTTTTAACTTAATCTTACCCCCTTCAGTTAATTGCATAAATCTTCAAATGCCGCACGAAAAAATTTTTTATCGCTGTAATTACTTTTATATTGTATTTTATTGTGGCACTTCCTGTCTCTCCTCCCATGGGAGTAGGCGTGTTTATTGCCTTTCCCTGGCGCCGCACTGTCTCCTGGGAGCTTACTGTCACCCCCCTCGTCCAGCAGATCCACTCCCTGTAAACCCAGCCTCAAGTCCAGCAAGTTAATTCACCTTAAAAATTAACACTAATAGCTTGTAAAAAGAAAAACAAAATGAGCACTGTACCTGGTTTTGCTTGAAATTTGACCTCTTTTTAATAAGCTCAACCACACACACACACACACACACACACACACACACACATATATATATATATTTTATTTATTATAGAAACAAATATAAATACACACATATATATGGATAGATATGTAAATATATATCTGATAATTATCCAATACATCTGATAGAATGTTGTGTATGGTCACCTTGTATTGTGTATGGTCACCTGAAGAGGGAGGGAGGAGAATTAAAGACCCGAGTGTGCTTCGTGGAATGGGACAACTAAGTAATGTTGAACTGACCCTTTATTTTATTTATCTAACCACTTGCCGACCGCGCTATAGCCGAATGATGGCTACAGCTTGGTTGCCCCCCTGCGGCGCGCATCCGGAGTGCTCTGTGATCCCTGTGTCCTTAAAACACAGCTGATCACAGATTGGGGTAAAGGGACAATCACAGCTGATCACAATGTAAATACACTTGCCACTTATCAGCATTCCTTTCCTCACGCGCTGTCACAGTGTGAGGTAAGGAGAGCCAGTAACCGGCAAGTGTGAAGGGGGACATCTATACTGATTATCATTGTCCTGATTATCAGTGCAGCCCCAACAGTGCCGCCTATCATTGCCCTTCAGTGTTACCCATCAGTGTTCATCAGTGCTGTATATTAGCGCAGCCTCATGAGGTCCTTATAAGTGCCCAGCTGTGCCACCTCCTCAGTGCAGCCTATTAGTGCCACTTCTTGGGTGCCCATCAGTGTAGCTTATCAGTGACACCTCACCAGTGCCCTTCAGCGTGGCCTATTAGTGCCTGGTTGGTGACCGCGATGATGGAAAATGTTTACCATATCACTCATAGCGCACATGCTCAGAAATGCATCGCATTCCTATAACGTCACCATCCTGTGCCACGCTGTTTACTGTCCAAGCCTCGCTTTGGGATGCACATCACGTGGCTGTTTTCCATCATCGTGGTCACCAACCAGGATCTTTGGAGCTGCAGCGCTAATAATGTACAGGCTGTGACTGTTCATCGCCCCATTCCTTCCTGGGACCCGATGTGCTGCACCTTGCAAGCGACAAGCGGACTCACTGTGACTTGTTGTCCCACCTGCTCAGCCCAGAGATGCACTCAATTATACCTTCTCACATGTGAGTGGATATTGTTTTTACTATTAAAGTGTTTTGATCTATACTCAGAGGCGCCCCTCTGCTTGTTTTCTCTCAGCTTCACTGGAATTGACTTCTGGTCTCGCCCTGATACACTCATCTAATCCTCCTGATATCTACTTTTGCACTATTATGGCTTTTATATAGTCATACTGAGTTACTAGAGTACTGCGCCATTTACTTGTCCAAATGGATATTATTTAGTCTGTGTGAAAGTTATAGAGTCTACAAGCTATGGTGCAAATCATTAGAAATTGATCACACCTGATGTACTGACGGCCTATCTCATTTCTCGAGTCCCTGAAATGTCAGGACAGTACAAATACCCCCAAAATTACCCCTTTTTGGAAAGCAGACAGTCCAAGGTATTTAGTGTAATGGAAATTTGTAAGTTCTGTATATAATTGTATTGTATTTTGTATGTATCGCACACTGCCCTCACTGTGCACACGGCACTAATAATGTTTTCAGTACATGTTTACATTCTTTTGAGTCCTGATTAGAATAAGCCCCTTGTTACGATAAACCTACAATTGTAATATTAATGTGATACCTACGTAATCATGTGCATAAAAACCTTCAATTGCGTCATAATAAAGCAGAACAGTAATTTGGAAAGATGCTGAGCGTATCTTTTGTGTCTGTTCCCTACTGCAGTAGTTATTATTAATTTGGAACCACTAATCAATATGAGGATAGGAGTTGCCCATCATCAATTTAACTGAGTCAGCATGGCGAGCTTTGCCTTAGGAGGGGATTCCAGGTGGCCCTGAGTATCCGAAACGAGGAGCTTGAGACAATCTGGGAATTTCTGATAATCAGCCGGCTGAGGTAAGCCTTTTGCTTACATTTGAGTTATCAGACTTCCTTGATCGGTAAGGCATTTTCGGGACAAAGGGTACCTATTTTACTCCCCTTAATCGAACTGTATTGATTGGTGGTTATATGTTATGTTGTCCCGGTCTAATGTCCATCGGAGTGTTATAGATAAGAAAGGGAAGAATAGTGCTGTTCACAGGTATATGTAGTACATCTGCTAGATAAAGTAGTTTAGAGGCAAGAGGGTATAGGCACACGTAGAGAAGAGAGAAGACTGGCCAGTCATTATGGGCATTGAATTAAGTGAGGGAATGAAGGGTAAAGAGACCCTAAAAAATGCCCAGCGCAAGAGGAGCGCTATATGTGAACCGAAGGTGCGGTTCCGCCTATACTGAGCCCCTAGATAAATGGTTAAAGTGGACAGTGATCCACATTGGGTAACTGGGTTACCAAGGTCCACAGGGACTAAGAATCATGCAGAGTAAACAGGTAGAGAAACCGCTATGTGAGCAGGATGGATCAAGGGTGACATTAACACTAGACAGAAAGGGACATTTTCATGTTAAGTTGTGGGATGAATTTGGGGTCAGGCACTACAACTATTAGAATCAGAAACAGAGAAATGAGAGGTAAAACAGAATACTTTATATGTTGTCAGAGAGGGAAGATGGGAGGAGCACTCTGGCTGCCCATCTGATCATAGAAGCTAGATATAAAAGATATCTGAACAAAATAAGGAAAGCAGAATTTAGGCAGGTAAATATTAATGAGAGTTAAAAGAAAGTGAGAGAATGATATGCATGTGTTGTGTACAAATGGGAAAATGTAAGCGATTTTAGAGAGATATTGGTGTATGTGTATGCGAATGCTGGGACCTTTAGTTCTATTGCTTGTGTGTGTCATGTACGCAGATGTGACCCCCTCCTTTGTGCTCTCCTGAAAGAATGTGGTCAGTGATAAGCTGGAAGGACACCATGCCAATTCCAGTTTTTTAGACAAAACATGTGCCGGGTTAACGAATCTAATGGTAAACAATGTGATCACAATTATTTTGAATCTGTTTTCCAAACATGGTAAAATGAAGGTTACATTTAACCGTGTATTACACAAATTGAATATCCTTTGATAGTGGAAACAGTGCATTTAAAAAAGGGAAATTAAGTAAAATTAAGTAATAATCAGTATTCATTTCTAATATGAGTTTAACAATTATATAGATATATTGAAACTGGTTTAGACAACCTTTGGTTGGAAATGAAATCCAGGGAAATTTGTAAAAATGGGATTAGTTTAGATTAAGATAATAATTTTGTAATTTTACATTTATACAATAAGCCCTTATTGAGAGAAAAAAAAAGATTAAGATGAGGTTGTTATTTTGAATAAAGCTGCCATAATATTTAACAAAGCCAAGATGGATGGAATACATAAGAAGTTCTTCTACAAAAATGAAATTTTAAGGTTTTTGATAATAACTTGATGTGCGGTCCATGATGTAAGAGTAATATTAAATAAAATTTAAATATAACAGACCCATCACATCAAGTCCACACACCATGTTAGGATAGATGCCACCTGCAGCCAGTTGTTTTATAGTTTTTGATGCTTTCTAGTCCATCATACAGATTGTTGATCCTTTTTGTTTTATTTATTTTTATTTTTGAAATCCAAAGCAGAATGTGTGGATTGTGAAATGATGTGCCCCTATTTCTTGTAAGTACAGTGGTATAAGCAGAAGAATATTTTGGATTTATGGGCATCTCTGCATGACCGCAGGGTATTGTTATCATTTATTATAATATTGCCAGGAAAAAGTTGTCTTTTGAAACATGAAACTGGAGTTCTTACACAAACAGTGTGATAGAAAACAAGCCATTGTAATATATTTATGGAAGCTGGACCCAGTAATGCAGGGTTCATCCTGATATATCAGAGCTGTAGCTTTTATGCAAAAGTGCTATTAGACAAAGTTAGATATTGTTTTGGTCAAACATTTAATTTTTAATGGTCCGACATTCTGTGCAGCAAATATACAGATAACTAAATGTTTGTCTAATGAAAGGTTTAAAATATGAGTTTGTTTATGTACATATCTAACAATGAAAAATGCGTACATTTGAATCCAGCCACCTTATTGCCTCTATTGGAGGAGGCCGGAGACAAAAGAAGACACATGTGTTAAATTGATTGTGTAGGAATCAGCTGCTGTGAGCCCAGTGCAGGACACACTCCCTGAAGACCCAGATATTCAATTTTTTGTAGATTTGAGTATGCAGTTTATCACCCAGAAGGATACTCTGTATTCAAAGTCATTGGATCCTTTTTCCCCAGCTCAAGAAGCAGAGCTCCATATTTTAGCAAAGCCTGTGAGCTACAAAAAGAGTGTATATTTATATAGATAGTCGAGATATAGAGAGCTTTTGGTTCCATTTGAAGGGCCAGAAGGTTGTTTTTACTTCAGCAGGTAAACCAATAAAGCATGCCAAGTTAATTTGATTGGCTGTTTTCAGCCTTCCAGGTTCTTGCTGAGGTAGCCATATTAACTTTCACACATGGAAGCAGACCAGGATGCACTAAGGATGCTGCATAACAGCCCCGGACACTTGATGGGTCTGTGCAACTCACAGATTCCACCCTAGTTCTGGCCCAGTATAGCTGGGATTAATAATTCAACTTTAAGGACCCCAGAACAAGAAGAACAAGTGGTCCACAGGGGGCAACTTCTTATGAAACAGGACTTTGGAAAAGGTGATCATTTATGTCTGCCAGCCACTCTTTTCCCTCCAGCTTGACACATGGACCGTGTCATCAGTCACAAGCAGTTATGGCTGCCTTAGTAAATGAGCGTGGGATAGAGCCAGGGTTCACCACAGTTGTTTTTATAACATACCACTTCTTGTTTTACCTGTTACCAAAGGTGTTACCAAAAGCTGAACATCCCTCCCAGAGATTACAAAAAAGATATATCCAGATGCCCAAGTTAGGATCTTACAAGTATGCATTTTGTCTGTATGGACATGTTTTTTGTATGTCCAGTGGCAAATGCTACTGCAAAGGCCACAGTAAAAAGTGTTATCAGAAGTAGTTTGTAAGTACAGAGTGCCAGAAAATACAGAGAGTAACAGAGGAAATCATTTTTTATAGGAGAGTCCTTAATAGAAGTTTTGAGGTTTTATTTTTACACCCCCTACTGTCTACAATGTAGCGGACAAAGTAGAGTAAGAAACTAGAAAACTTTTGCCTGAATGTTTTCTTATATTTTATCAAGCCCCTAAGGGGGATGTTGGACTCTCTCCCTATGGGATTTGGTTTGGGAGTGTGTTACTCACTTGCTTATATTTTGTCTCAGCAGCTGAAGTCCTTCATTCGGATCTCACGGAGAATGTTGCTGATCTTTTAAGGTTTTTGACAAACTCATTTATGTGTTTTCTCCCCAATTCCAGATCCTAAAAGTTTGGAAGGATCTAAAACTAAAGCCAGGTGACTTGTGGATTGTTAAGAGACATTTATATATATAAGGAAATGTTTGGAGACTCAATACAGCATCTATTTCATGTACAGTTTTTGCAAAACGTGAAGAAAAAGTCACCTGGATCCACACCAGACACTGCAAAAATTACTTAATTAAAGAAATCTCTGTGTTTGATTTGTTTCCCTCTTGTCATCACAGTCTAGGGTACTTTTTGATTCAATTACTTTAATTGTACGGGAGATATATATATATATATATTTGAAAAGTAGTTCAGCCATGTGTGAAGTCATATTTGTCTTTTGTACGTCTTCCAGTTTATGTAGAATTGTCTGTGTTTACATATGCTGATAAGTCAGTATGCCAACAATTCAGCTAGAAGGCCATTCTGGCTACAGGAGTGTACAGCCAGTACTCTGTAAATATGTCTTATCAATCAGTTGTTTTTCACAATGAAAAGTCATTTTGTAATGAAAAAGTTGCTCAGCTATTATTTTCTCCGCAATGGAGTTTTTTGCCTCTTTGGCCAGGACTACCTCTACCTAAGCGTGTGGAGGTTCCAGGTTAAAGGTGATAGCAGGTATGGTTAGTGATCAAAATATTGATCAAAAGAGGGGAGACTGTAATGGAAATTTGTAAGTTCTGTATATAATTGTATTGTATTTTGTATGTATCGCACACTGCCCTCACTGTGCACACGGCACTAATAATGTTTTCAGTACATGTTTACATTCTTTTGAGTCCTGATTAGAATAAGCCTGCCTATGTAACGCCCCTTGTTACGATAAACCTACAATTGTAATATTAATGTGATACCTACGTAATCATGTGCATAAAAACCTTCAATTGCGTCATAATAAAGCAGAACAGTAATTTGGAAAGATGCTGAGCGTATCTTTTGTGTCTGTTCCCTACTGCAGTAGTTATTATTAATTTGGAACCACTAATCAATATGAAGATAGGAGTTGCCTATCATCAATTTAACTGAGTCATTAGTAAGAGGCAATGCAAGTTTTTTTGAAGTTGTAATATTTTCCCACAATTCTTGTGAAAATTAAGGTTATTTATTTTTGTTTATTTTTTTTAGGTTTTTTTTTTTTTTTTACACAAAATTGTGATAAGTTATTTCTCACACACAGCATAAGCATACTTCAAATTACATCCCAAAATACATTCTGCTACTCCTGAGTATGGCGATACCACATGTGAGAGACTTTTACACAGCCTGGCCACATACAGAGGCCCAGCATGCTGGGAGCACCATCAGGCGTTCTAGAAGCATAAATTACATTTAGAATTTCATGATGACCTATAACACCTTCGAAGGTCCTGGAGCACCAGGACAATTGAATTACCCCAAAAATTACCCCATTTTGGAAAGAAAACACAACAAGGTATAATCAATGAGGCATGGGCTGGTGACAGATACTCGGGTACTCTGATGGGATGGTGACGGGGACTCAGGGTACTCTGATGGGATGGTGAGGAGGAGAACCTGGAACCGGCACTACAGACGTTTGTTGACATTTGTGACTGGTTGTGATTGGACACAACCAATGTCCAAGGGGCTATGTCCAAGGGACATGCCTCATCCCCGATCGCCACACTGCATGCACCCAGGGGCCCGAGAACGTCATATGATGTTCACCCGGAGGGAGGAGATATTCCTGCCAGCATCATTTTACTATGGCTCGGTATGGAACTGGTTAAATTGAGTTGATTTGAAGCAACCACCCTGTTATTAAATAATATCTATTTATTTTAACTGTCACAGATCTTACAACACCTCCCCCCCCCGGCCTGTTCACGGTCAGAGGATTTGCTCATTCATCGGGCGATCAGACCACTTCCACTCCTACTGCCCCAATAACTTCCACTGATTACAGACTGCCACAAATCTCACAACTATCACTACTCGCCCAGACTCCGCCCACTACCTATGCATTAGTAAATGAGTGCAAGGAGACTATTCTCCACAAAAAATCTCCAAAGCAGAATAAAGGGGGATGGGAAATAATAGACTATATCGTACCCTGGAAAGGTTACACATCAGATAAAAATTAGATAAATTGCATAGATACATGATTAAAACATAGTAAAGTAGGGGTGCACCAAATGGAAATTTTTGTGCCGAAACTGAAAATGAAAGATTTAAAAAAAATATTTATATTATCATATATAATTGTATTATATTCAACTTTTTAATTAATATCATCAATTTAAATTAATATGAATTTATTTGATGACCATTATTGGCACCTTTAGTGCAAGAAAGGTCAAGAAAAATGCAGTCTGCAGTCTCTAATCATCTCTTGTATCATGTCTGCAATCTCTTATTTAAACTTAAATACACTAATAGTATTAGCAAAATTTCCATTCAGTGCACCTCTAGCAGACATGATACAGGAGATGGTCAGTGCCCCGTCAGATGCAGCCTCGCCAGTGCCCCGTCAGATGCAGCCTCGCCAGTGCCCAGATCAGTGCGGCAATCTCCCGCTGTGTCTTGGAGCTGGATTTGAATTTCCCAGCCCCAGTAATAATGTTCCGCCTCCTGTGATCACCACACTGATTCAATGTCATTAGCATTGGATCAGTGTGCCGTCTATAACAGGAGGCGGGACTTTGTTACTGTTGCCGCCTAGACAATTCAGTTACCTGACTCGCAGGGATCGCGGCTATGTGAGGAGAAGAGGAGGAGGAGGAAGAAAGAAAAAATGTACAGATAGAGTAATAGAGTATAAATGTTAACCACCAATAGATAGTACATATGTAAACAGAAAGAAACAAATAATTGGGGAATGAAAAGATATAGTAGCTTACCAATGAAGGCCTGCAAAAAGGCCCCTTCACTTATCTCTGCCTCCCTGCAGCTCCTTGTTGGCATTGCTGACTCCACCCCCCAACCACCGGCGCTTTGTGGCCAGGGGCAGACTGACCAATCGGCTGCTGCCCTGAGCAAACATGGAGATTGCTTCAAGTGGCAGTACCCGGCTCCAAGAGGCGGCAGGGACAAAGAGCAGTGAGGGTGGCCAAGACCAATTGCCCTGGAGCTCCAAAGACCTGCCAGGACCCCTGGGCTGGATGACCGGAGAATGAGGATGGGCAGGAGGTGCAGGCAGCCAGGGACAGCAGCAAACAGATCCTCTGGATGAACAGCTCTGTGACCCCCTGTGATCAACCAGCTACTATGAGAACGGGCTCTGCCCACTGCATGGAAGGTACTTTACTGTCACACATACCTTCCCACAGACAGGAACTGCAGACAGGGCTCTCTCACTTCCCTCCCCCCTTCCCCTTTTTATTTTTAAAGCGAGACCCCTTTAACCACTTCAGGCCCGGAAGGATCTACCCCCTTCCTGACCAAAGCACTTTTTACAATTTGGCACTGCGTCGCTTTAACTGCTAATTGCGCGGTCATGCAATTCGGTATCCAAACGAAATTTGCATCCTTTTCTTCCCACAACTAGAGCTTTCTTTTGATGGTATTTGATCACCTCTTCGGTTTTTATTTTTTGCGCAATAAATGGAAAAAGATCAAAAATTTTTTAAAAAAAAGGTTATTTTCTACTTTTTGTTATTAAAAAAATCAAATAAACTCAATTTTAGTCATACATTTAGGCCAAAATGTATTCGGCCACATGTCTTTGGTAAAAAAAAATGTCAATAAGCGTATATTTATTGGTTTGCGCAAAAGTTATAGCGTTTACAAACTAGGGTACATTTTCTGGAATTTACACAGCTTTTAGTTTATGACTGCCTATGTCATTTCTTGAGGTGCTAAAATGGCAGGGCAGTACAAAACCCCATTGACCCCATTTTGGAAAGTAGACACCCCAAGGAAATTGCTGAGAAGCATGTTGAGCCCATTGAATATTCATTTTTTTTTGTCACAAGTGATTGAATAATGACACACAAAAAAAAAAAAATTACAAAATGTTGTCACTAAATGATATATTGCTCACACAGGCCATGGGCAAATGTGGAATTGCGCCCCAAAATACATTCAGCTGCTTCTCCTGAGTACGGGGATACCACGTGTGGGACTTTTTGGGAGCCTAGCCGCGTACGGGGCCCAGAAAACCGATCACCGCCTTCAGGATTTCTAAGGGCGTAAATTTTTGTTTCCACTCTTCACTGCCTATCACAGTTTCGGAGGCCATGGAATGCCCAGGTGGCACAAACCCCCCCAAATGACCCCATTTTGGAAAGTAGACACCCCAAGCTATTTGCTGAGAGGCATGGTGAGTATTTTGCAGCTCTCATTTGTTTTTGAAAATGAAGAAAGACAAGAAAAAAAACATTTTTTTTTTCTTTTTTCAATTTTCAAAACTTTGTGACAAAAAGTGAGGTCTGCAAAATACTCACCATACCTCTCAGCAAATAGCTTGGGGTGTCTACTTTCCAAAATAGGGTCATTTGGGGGGGGTTTGTGCCATCATGGCATTCCATGGCCTCCGAAACTGTGATAGGCAGTGAAGAGTGAAATCAAAAATGTACGCCCTTAGAAAGCCTGAAGGCGGTGCTTGGTTTTCGGGGTCCCATACGTGGCTAGGCTCCCAAAAAGTCTCACACATGTGGTATCCCCATGCTCAGGAGAAGCAACAGAATGTATTTTGGGGTGTAATTTTACATATTCCCATGGCATGTTTGAGCAATATATCATTTAGTGACAACTTTGTGCAAAAAAAAAAAAAATTTGTCTTTTTCCCGCAACTTGTGGGACTTGACATGCCTCTCAGCAAATAGCTTGGGGTGTCTACTTTCCAAAATGGGGTCATTTGGGGGGGTTTGAACTGTCCTGGCATTTTATGCACAACATTTAGAAGCTTATGTCACACATCACCCACTCTTCTAACCACTTGAAGACAAAGCCCTTTCTGACACTTTTTGTTTATATGAAAAAATGTTTGTTTTTGCAAGAAAATTACTTTGAACCCCCAAACATTATATATTTTTTTAAAGCAAATGCCCTACAGATTAAAATGGTGGGTGTTTCATTTTTTTTTTACACAGTATTTGCGCAGCGATTTTTCAAACGCATTTTTTGGGGAACAAAACACACTTTTTTACATTTTAATTCACTAAAACACACTATATTGCCCAAATGTTTGATGTAATAAAAAAAAGATGATCTTAGGCAGAGTACATGGATACCAAACATGACATGCTTTAAAATTGCGCACAAATGTGCAGTGGCAACAAACTAAATACATTTTTAAAAGCCTTTACAGGTTACCACTTTAGATTTACAGAGGAGATCTACTGCTAAAATTACTGCCCTCGATCAATTGCGTTCGCATTAGCGCGAGAGCAGGGGGGGACGGGGGTGCTTTTTTTTTTTTCTTTATTATTTTTTTGCTTTTTTATCTTATTTTTAAACTGTTCCTTTCATTATTTTTTTTTTTTTAATCATTTTTATTGTTATCTCAGGGAATGTAAATATCCCCTATGATAGCAATAGGTAGTGACAGGTACTCTTTTTTGAAAAAAATGGGGTCTATTATACCCTAGATCTCTCCTCTGCCCTCAAAGCATCTGACCACGCCAAGATCGGTGTGATAAAATGCTTTCCCAATTGCCCAATGGCGCTGTTTACATCCGTCAAAATCAAAGTCATGAAATGCTTGTAGCTTCCGGTTTCTTAGGCCATAGAGATGTTTGGAGCCACTCTGGTCTCTGATCATCTGTATGGTCAGCTGGCGGAATCACCGGCTGCATTCTCAGGTTTCCTGTTGAGACAGGAGAGCCAGAGAAAAGCACTGAAGACGGTGGGGGGGGGGGCAATTCCCCCACTGCTTGTAAAAGCAGTCTAGAGGCTAATTAGCCACTAGGATTGCTTTTACATGAAAGCCGACCGCTGGCTGAAAAGAATGATACCACGATGATACCTAAACCTGCAGGCATCATTCTGGTATAACCACTCAAAGTCGTGAAAGGCGTACCTGAAGACAAAAAAATGGTTAACAATAAAACACAGTAAACGGTAAAGTATAAAAAATTGCATACCTGAAAAGCAAACATGATAAAACATAACAACAATAAAACATTGCAGAATAGAATACAGTAAAAAAGAGCAGAATAATAGAGAGAGAATCGAGAGAGAGAGAGAACAATAAAAGTACTATTTTTTTTTTATTTTATATATTTTTTTGTTTTTTGTTTTTTTTTTTTTTACACTTTTTTATGCAACTGTAACTTTTGTAACTTTAACCGGTTCAAGGTTCGGGTCTCTCAAAATGCGATGGCATCTTGGGAGACCCTGTGAAAGTGTGCCTAGTCTGTGCAATGCTGTACCCTATGCTAATACTCAACTAGTGTATGGTAGCGTTCAAAACATTCACCAATGCAAAGACCAGGATTGTCAGGACAGGAGGGAAAATAATAGCGGGTGTCACGCCTATATCCGCGCTTGCTGCAGACACGACATCTTTTTTGGGGGGTTCGTTGGGTAGGGGTACTCGGGAGGACATAAAGAAAATGCCTCTCATGTAGCCGACTGCATTTGGTTGGGGATGTGAATGGGGGAAGTACGGGAGTTGCAGAAGTGGTGGGTTCCCAATTAGGATTGGCGAATGCAGCAGGAAGGGCATTATGGGCACGACGGGCCTGTGTTCGTCTTCTTGGTGGCAGCGGGACACTACTTGTGCTTGCCTCCTCACCAGCTTGATCTGCACTTATGGGACTCGCCACGTCACCAAGTGTTACTGCAGTACTGGTTTGACTACGACCGGGGTGTACTAGGCCGCTGGTGCTTGTCAGTTCACCAAAAAGCTACCAAAAAAACTGTTAGCGATCGCAGGGATCAGGCCTGACTCTGCGAACGCTGCAGTTATGCGTTTAGTGTTTTGTAAGTGACAGTGATCGATCAATACTGCACTTGGGTGGGCTGGGCTGGGCAGAGGGGCAAAACGCAGGTGCTAGCAGGTATCTGGGCTGATCCCGCTAACACTGCGTTTTTGGGAACCCTAAACTGCTGGGGACACTAGTATAGATCTGATCAGATCAGATATTGATCCGTTCAGATACTATACCACTAAGGGATGTGTACGGTGCGTGCGTTGGTGTTAACACTACTGGCACTAACCTGACGCTGCCTGGGGCTGGTGCTTGACAGTTCACCAAAACGCTACCAAAAAAACTGTTAGCGAACGCAGGGATCAGGCCTGACTCTGCGAACGCTGCAGTTATGCGTTTAGTGTTTTGTAAGTGACAGTGATCGATCGATACTGCACTTGGGCGGGCTGGGCGGAGGGGCAAAACGCAGGTGCTAGCAGGTATCTGGGCTGATCCCACTAACACTGCGTTTTTGGGAACCCTAAACTGCTGGGGACGCTAGTATAGATCTGATCGGATCAGATATTGATCCGTTCATATACTATGCCACTAAGGGAGGTGTATGGTGCGTGGGTGTTAGCAGTACTGGCGCTAACCTGACGCTGCCTGGGGCGACGCATATCACCGCCGGGCGATCAGGTAGCTAAAACTTTATTCGGTAATAAACGGCGGGTGCCCTGACACCATAGAAAAGAAACTAACTAACCAGCGTCACCGTAACAGTTATACGGTGATCACTGGTGAAAGGGTTACCTAGGAGGCAATCAAGGGGTTAAAACCTTTATTCGGTAGTATATGGGGGTCCCTGACGCTATAAACCGCTGACGGCGAACCTATATATTTTCCTCCCTAACTAGCGTCACCAGTGACACTAATACAGCGATCAGAAAAATGATCGCTTAGTGACACTGGCGACGGGGGGGTGATCAAGGGGTTAAAACTTTATTAGGGGGGTACCCTAGACCTAAAGGGGGCTAACACTAACTGCCCTACCACACTAACTGTCACAAACTGACACCAATGCAGTAATCAGGGAAAAAAAAAACTGCTTGGTGTCAGTGTGACATGGGGGGGGGGTGATTGGGGGGTGATCGGGGGTGTAATGTATGCCTGGCATGTTCTACTGTGTGTGTTGTGCAGCTCACTCAGATGTCTTCTCTCCTCGGCACCGGAATGGAAAATACCGATCCGAGGAGAGATGATATCATTTCCTCTGCTGCTGTTTACTATACAGCAGCAGAGGAAGAATATGATTGGCTGGGAGCGATCGCGAGAGGGGAACGAATGGATGGTCTCCCCCTCACCTCCCATCGCTCCCAGACACAAGCCGACCGCCTCGGGCAACGGGGGGGGGGGGGGGGGGGGCTCAGGTCACGTACCAGGTATGTGATTTTGCCTGCCCGTGCCATACTGCCGCAGTATATCTTGCGGTCGGCAAGTGGTTAATTGTAACCAGTCATTTTTCGATTTACACTGGTATATTTTCTTAGATTAGTAAAAATATGAACCCTTAAAAAAATATGATTAGTTAAGGTAATAGTATTACAAATAACTGACATTATTCAGACTATAAACATGTATAGGACATTTCCAGAAAAAGAAAAAACAAACAACACCCCACAACCTCTCTCTATTTAGAGAGGTGTTTCTCAACTCCAGTGCTCAAGGTGCTCCAACTGGTCATGTGGTAATTACTAAAGCAGTGAAACTGATCAAATCAGCTGTGTAAAATAATGGATAGCCTGAAAACATGACTTTTTCGGGCGCCTTGAGGACTGGAGTTGAGAAACTGATTTAGGCCTGATTCACATCTATGCCGGTTACAGTTTGCATATTGCAGGTGCATTTTGCATTTTTCAATACACACTTTTGATGCATTGAAGTCTATGAAACCAAAAACAGTCCCTGGCCATTTCCATAAATTGCACAGTAAGAAATGTCTCAGACGTGTTCGTAGCTCCACATGCCCGAGCCCGACAGGAAGCCTACACTGTACAGCGTTAATCACAGGCAGTGAGACATTTCCCGACCCGCGGCTGCAGAGATGGGGAAATGTCTCACTGCCTGTACTTAGCGCTGTACAGTGTAAGCTTCCTGGCGGGCGGGCTCAGGCATGTGGAGCTACGAACACGCCTGAGCCCATTCTTACTGCACAGATGTCAACTATATCCATAGGAAACAATGTTAAATGGACTGTATTGCGTTTCTGCAAAACTGAAAACGCACTAAAAAACACATAGGTGTGAACCAGGCCTTAGAGCATGGAGGTTGGAGATTGAAGTATGGAGCTTACCATTGCTGAACTGTGCCTATCATGCTGATCCGGTGACTTCAGTGCAGTGGCGTATCATCCATGGGTGCAGGGTGTTCACTGCACACGGGCCATCGAGGGGAGGCCCACTGTGACCCACTCTATACACATGGATGATTGTCCCTTGGATCACACCTGGGGATGATCAGCTGTGAGCACCGAACTCCCTGCATGAAAGCCGCTTCTTCTCCTCTCCCTCCCGTGGCCATCAGTGCTTACAGCTGTCCCTCCTGCCGCACCAATCCTGCTGGGCTGTTCTGTGTCCTCCTCCACCTCCACACCCCCCCTCCTCGACCCCTGCAGCCGGCTTCCCTCCTCTCCCGCAGGCTGCAGGGGATGTGTCAGGATGGAGAGCAGAGCAAGCGGTAAGAAAATACGTAATTGACTTGCCCTTTCCTTTTCTGAATTGGACACAGAGAGCAATCATTACCGAACGCTCTCTATGTCCTGTAATGATTGATCAGCGTAACCTGTGTGTTACTCTGCATCAGTTTATGAATGAACAGGAGCCGCTGTCATCTGCCCATTCATCTTCAATGCTGAGAAAAAGACTGGGGAATCTGTGTCCTCAGTCTCAAAGGGAAGATATCAGGTATCCGTTTAGACCCCTGATATCTCACCAAAGACCACCGACAAGGTCGATAAAAAAAAAAAAAAAAAAAAAAAAAAATGAAAACTGAGTTCCCTAAGTACCCTCGGATGCAAGCCATCTGGTCCCGGTGATTTATTAATGTTAAGTTTCTCAAGTCTAATTTTAATTCCGTCCTCTGTTAACCATGGAGGTGCTTCCTGTGTTGTGTCATGAGGATAAACACTGCAGTTCTGGTTACTGAAGCCCCCCGATTCACTCGTGAAGACTGAGGAGAAGAATAAATTCAATACCTTTGCCATCTCCCCATCCTTTGTAACCAGATGTCCTTCCTCATTCTTTATGGGGCCAATATGGTCTGTCCTCCCTTTTTTACTGTTTACATACTTAACCACTTCCCGCCCGCCCTATAGCGGATTGACGTCCGGGAAGTGGTTGTGTTATCCTGACTGGACGTCATATGACGTCCAGCAGGATAACATGCAGCAGCGCGCCCCCGGGGGCGCGCATCGCGGCGATCGGTGGAGCGGTGTGTCAGTCTGACACACCGCTACACTGATCTTGGTAAAAAGCCTCCGGCGGAGGCTCTTTACCACGTGATCAGCCGTGTCCAATCACGGCTGATCACGCTGTCAATAGGAAGAGCCGTTGATCGGCTCTTCCTCACTCGCGTCTGACAGACGCAAGTAGAGGAGAGCTGATCGGCGGCTCTCCTGGCAGGGGGGTCTGCGCTGATTGTTTATCAGCGCAGCCCCCCCGCAGATCACCCCACTGGACTACCAGGGATGCCACTAGGACCACCAGGGAAGGGGCAACGTGGATGGCCAGGTATGTACCCCATGGCCATCCACATGTGCCCAATCTGTGCCAATCAGTGCCCACAAATGGGCACTGATTGGCACTATTATGCCAAAGATCTGCCCAGCAATGACCAGATCTGCCCAGCAATGCTATATCAGTGCCACCTGTCATTGCCCATCGGTGCCACCTGTCAGTGCCCATCGGTGCCACCTGTCAGTGCCCATCGGTGCCCATCAGTGCCCACCTATCAGTGCCCATCAGTGCCACACATAAGTACCCATCAGTGCCACCCATATATGCCAATCAATGCCACCTACGAGTGCCCATCAGTGTCGCCTATGTGTGCCCATCGGTGCCACCTATGAGTGCCCATCAGTGCCGCATACCAGTGCCACCTATCAGTGCCCATCAGTGCCGCCTATCAGTGCCCATCATCAGTGCCCGTTAGTGCCACCTCATCAGTGCCACCTCATTGGTGCCACCTCATCGGTGCCCATAAGTGCCGCCGTATCAGTGCCCATCAGTGCAGCTATATCAGTGCCCATTATTGAAGGAGAAAGCGTACTTATTTACAAAAAAATTTAACAGAAACAAAGAAAAACTTGTTTTTTTTCGAAATTTTCGGTCTTTTTTTATTTGTTGCGCAAAAAATAAAAACCGCAGAGGTGATCAAATACCACCAAAAGAAAGCTCTATTTGTGGGAACAAAATGATAAAAAAAATTGTTTGGGTACAGTGTAGCATGGCCGCGCAATTGTCATTCAAATTGCAACAGCACTGAAAGGTGAAAATTGGGCTGGGCGGGAAGGTGTCTAAGTGCCTGGTATTTAAGTGGTTAAAGAATTTCTTGGGATTTTTTTTTGCTCTCCTCCGCTATGTGTCTTTCATGTTCTATCTTAGCCGTCCTAATTGCACCCTTACATTTCTTATTGCATTCTTTATAAAGTCTGAATGCTGAGGATGATCCCTCAACCTTGTATTTTTTGAAGGCCTTCTCCTTTGCTTTTATATGCATTTTAACATTGGAGTTAAGCAATCCAGGATTTTTGTTCGCTCTTTTAAATTTATTACCCAATGGGATACATTGGCTAATGCCCTTATTTAATATGCTCTTAAAGCAAACCCATCTCTCCTCCGTATTCTTTGTTCCTAATATTTTATCCCAATTTATGCCTTTTAGCAAGGTTTGTAGTTTAGGGAAGTTGGCTCTTTTGAAATTCAGTGTCTTTGTATTCCCTTTATGTTTCCTATTTGTGTGATTTATACTGAAACTAATTGACCTGTGATCGCTGTTACCTAAATTGCCCCGTATTTCCACATCTGTGATCAGGTCTGTATTGTTGGTAATCAGTAGATCCAGTAATGTTTTATTTCTAGTTGGTGCATCTACCATCTGACCCATAAAATTGTCCTGCAAGACATTAAGGAACTGGCGAGCCTTAAATGAATACGCGGTTCCCTCCGCCCAGTCTATGTCTGGATAATTAAAATCCCCCATTATGATAACACTTCCCATCCTTGCTGCTAATCCAATTTGTGATAGGAGATCCGTCTCCACTTCCTCCTTCAGGTTAGGGGGCCTATAGCATACTCCCAGTATTATTTTCCCCTTAGCTTCATCCCTTTGGAGCTCTACCCATAAGGATTCCACCTCCTCTCTAGTTCCCTCAGTGATGTCATCTCTCACATTCGCTTTTACATTATTCTTGATATATAGGCATACCCCTCCCCCTTTTTTACCCTCTCTATCCTTGCGGTATAGGGTATACCCTTGAATGTTTGCCAGCCAATCATGAGAGCTGTTGAACCAGGTCTCTGAAATTCCCACAAAATCCAAATCCTCCTTGTACAACAGTATCTCTAGTTCACCCATCTTGTCTGCCATGCTCCTGGCGTTGGTGAACATGCCACATAGTTTAGACCGGTCGCATATTGTCCTCGTATTGGGTGTTTCAAAATTGCAACTATGACTTGCTACTATACTCACCTTGTGTTTTTGTGCTTTGGTTAACCTACCACTAATGCCCCCAACACTACCCTCTGGAATATCATCCGCGCTGGCTATCACTGACTCTGGACCCTCCCCCCCATCGCCTAGTTTAAAAACCCCTCTAACTTTTTGGCCATCTTCATTCCCAGCAGATCTGCACCCTCCTCATTTAGGTGCAGTCCGTCCCTTCTATAGTACCGGTTACCGACTGAGAAGTCGGCCCAGTCCTCCAGGAACCCAAACCCCTCCTTACTACACCAGCTCTTCAGCCACTTGTTTACTTCCCTAATCTCCCTCTGCCTTTCTGGTGTGGCTCGATGTACCGGTAGTATTCCTGAGAATACTACCTTGGAGGTCCTTTTCCTCAATTTAGCACCTAAGTCCCTAAAATCGTTCTTTAGGACACTCCATCTGCCTCTGACTTTGTCATTGGTGCCAACGTGCACCATGACAGCCGGGTCTTCCCCAGCCCCTCCCAGTAATCTGTCCACCAGATCCGTGATGTGCCGAACCTGAGCGCCCGGTAGACAACATACTGTTCGGCGCTTCAGGTCTTGGTTACAGATTGCCCTCTCTGTCCTTCTAAGAATTGAGTCCCCTACCACCAGAATCTGTCTTTCCTTTCCCTTTGCTGCCCCCCCACTCTCACTGGAGGAGTTCTTCCCCTGGCAGCTAGGAGAGTCCCTCATCTCCAGCAGTGCTGGTCCCTGACTGGTTTCACCAATGACACTCAATGGAGCGTACTTATTGGGATGCTCCAGTCCTGGATCGGCCTCTCTGGCACTTCCCCCTCTACCCCTCCTGACTGTCACCCATCTACTCTTTGCTAGTGCCTGCGCCTCTTTGTCTCCACCCGCCTCTGTGCTGGCCCCTGCCGGCACCTGCCGTGTACATTTCTGGCTCACCTTTAGTATGGAGGGACTTCTCAGTGCTGACAGTTGCTTCCCTCGATTCAGAACCTGGGCTTCCAGGGAAACAATGTGCTTACATTTTGCATAGCAGTATTCACCCTCGATCGGATGATCAAGGAACGCATACATGCGGCAAGATGTACAAAGAGTCGCCTCTCCACACCCGCCGGGCATCGTACCTATTAAATTTAGTGAGGATTTGGGGATGTTACCCTGTCCAAATTACCTAACAGCTAGCTTCCTGGCACTAATACTCAAGACAATACACAGGTACACAACAAGACAATACACAGGTACTCACAGACCTACGTGCAATCGCAGAACAGTCGCAGACCTACGTGCACTCGCAATACTCAAGTATACAGTACACAATACACAAGTACTAACGATCCACACACACTACTCAGACAACACTCAGATACTCACACTACACAGGTACTATGACCCCTGTTATAACCTCCTGTTTTAAACTCTAATTTTTAACTCCCACTTATACCAAGTTCCACTTACACAAAGTTCCACAGCCAAAGACTGAGCACGCTCAGACTGAATTCTACATAGGCACCTGTGAGCAATTAACCACCCCCCTTAATTGATAGGCTGAAGTACGTACTATTGTTTTCTGAAAACAACCCAAACGCCAAGACAAACCAACAATGGGAGACGGAACTAGCCACGACCTCTCAAAAGAAGAGTGGGATAACATACATGAACACATACACTAAGGGACCATCAACATTTCCGCGCAAGAAAACAGATATAAACTATACCCCAGACGGTATAGGACACCCGATAAAACACACAGATTTTTACCCAGTGTCTCCCCGCTCTGCTGGAGAGGCAACTCCGCTCCAGGATCACCACTTCATATTTGGTGGGACTGTCCAATGATCCAACCATTCTGGCAGGAAATTCATCACTTGATCTCGCAAATCACAACATACAATCCAGACTTCACCCCAGCACAATACTTGCTTCACCACACCTCTCTTCCCATGAAGACGTACTAAAAATCCCTCATCCTACACCTGATTAATGCCGCCACCCAATGTATACTGGTGCATTGGAAAAGCACAGACCCACCTACAGTCTCTGAATGGCTCCACCGTGTAGAGAAAACGGCCGGCATGGAGAGACTTATCCACCAAGCAAAAGAAACTCCCACTAAATTTCAAAACACCTGGGCCTGTTGGCTGCATTATAGAAACTCCACAGGCACTGACATTCCCCACTCAAATACTTGAATTTCCACGGAGGGAGACTGGTTAGACTCCACCCAAGACATACAAATAATTTATCACTCCTATCCCATTCCCCCCTCCCCCTTTTTCTTTTTCTCGCCCACCAACAGTGGGTAGCCAGATATATAACAACGGACTACCTGGGTTACAAAACCCATCACCTATCCCATATGGGGTAATACCACGTCAAGACATGCTTAAATCCTAACAAAGACTGGCCAGATCTCGGCATTAATCTAACACATAGAGGCGTTTTAAAGCCTGCCCACATCTAAACTACTAAATGCATCTCGATGGCCCCCACCCGCCCACAGATAGTTCCCGACGGGGGTGAACGGGTGTTGGGATGATCCGTTTAGGTTTGTCTCTCCAACACATGCATTGCCCCACTGGTTTACAAAACCACAGATGCACCTTGAACGCTTCGATCCTAAAGGGACACTTGACCACAAATACTTAGTTCCCTACACAGTCGCTGATACCCCCCTTGAAACACATACATCCACTATCATCGACTGAGTACAATAAGTGGAAGTTCAATGTATACATTGTACATTTACTCTGTATTTTTGCTATGTTGAAAAACCCTGAATTCCTGATTCTGTAACCTTGTTATTCATACCTTTGTTATGTTGTAAAACTCAATAAAATCTTTATTTAAAAAAAAAAAAAAGTTTGGATTTCTTCTGTATGCGCTTTGAGTGCACATAATTGATGTACCCCGCTCTGCAGGGGCGGGCTTTAAAGAACCGAGGCACATGGGCAGCACAGAGGCTTAGTGGTTAGCCTTGCAGCACGGGGGTCCTTGGTCCAAATCCTGACCAGGACACTATCTGCATGGAGTTCGCATGTTCTCCCTGTGTTTGCGTGGGTTTCCTCCCACGCTACAAAGACATGCTACCTTGTGTTGGTGGTGCAGTGGTTAGCATAGCTGCCTTCCCAGCAGCTGACCCGGGTTCGATTCCCGGCCAACACCATCTCCAAGTACTTGGAGTCCCCAGAGAGAAAAGCACTATACAAGGTCAATGCTGAGTATATTATGCTGAGTATATTATGCGGTGGAATAAAGAATGAACGCATCAAAAACACACCAGAGTGCATCTAAACGCATCAAAAATACACCAGAGTGAATCTAAACACATCAAATATACACCAGAGTGCATCTTAAGGCATCAAATATACACCAGATTAGGGCTGGGAGATTTTCTTAAAAAAAAACTCGATTCACGATTCGAATCGAGTTTTGTTTTTTTGGACACCGCGCCGGTCCTGAGGCGCTGCGGGCATGAGTTTTTAAGCGAGGCCGCGGCTTCGGCCTAGTCCGCAGCCTCGCCTAAATGCTTCTACCCACAGCTCCTCAGGACCGGCGCAGTGTCAGCGCCGGTCCTGGGGAGCTGCAGGCAGGAGTTTTTAGGCGAGGCCGCGGCTTCGGCCTAGTCCGTGGCGTCCGGCCGCGTAAAAACTCATGCCCGCAGCGCCTCAGGACCGGCGCGGTGGGGAAAAAAAAAAAATCTTAAAAAATCGATTTGCTTAAATTTTGAATCGATTTGACCTCTCAACTCAAGATTTAAATCGATTTTTTTTCCCCAGCCCTACACCAGATAGCATCTAAACGCATCAAAAATACACCAAAGTGCATCTGAGCACATCAAATATACACCAGAGAACATCTAAACGCATCAAAAATACATCAGAGTGCATCTAAACGCATCAAAAATACACCACCGTGCATCTAAACGCATCAAAAATACACCACCGTGCATCTAAACGCATCAAAAATACACCAGAGAACATTTAAATGCATCAAAAATACACCAGAGTGCATCTAAATGTATAAAAAATACTGCAGAGAGCATCTAAACGCATCAAATATAAACCAGATTGTATCTAAACTAGGGATGCACCGAAATATTGGCCGCCTATTACGGGGGTGTCGTTCTGGTGTGCCCCAGTCCTCTCCTTTCTCCTCCTCCCCTCCCTGCGATCTCCGTGTGTCACAGAGCTGAACTGCACAGACCGCAGTAACAATGTCCCACCTCCTGTGACAGATGGCACACTGATCCAATGGTGGGACATTGAATCAGTGTGATGTGGTCACAGGAGGCGGGACATTGTTACTGCAACCCTGGCAATTCAAATACAGCTCCGTGACACACAGATCACTGCACTGATTCGGGCACTGGCAGGCTGCATGACGGGCACTGGTAGGCAGCATCTTATGAGCAGAGGCAGGCTGCATGACTGGCACACGCAGGCTGCATCTGAGGGCCACACGCAGGCTGCATCTGAGGGACACACGCAGGCTGCATCTGAGGGACACACGCAGGCTGCACCTGAGGGACACACGCAGGCTGCACCTGAGGGACACACGCAGGCTGCACCTGAGGGACACACGCAGGCTGCACCTGAGGGACACACGCAGGCTGCACCTGAGGGACACACGCAGGCTGCACCTGAGGGACACACGCAGGCTGCACCTGAGGGACACACGCAGGCTGCACCTGAGGGACACACGCAGGCTGCACCTGAGGGACACACGCAGGCTGCACCTGAGGGACACACGCAGGCTGCACCTGAGGGACACACGCAGGCTGCACCTGAGGGACACACGCAGGCTGCACCTGAGAGGCACACGCAGGCTGCACCTGAGAGGCACACGCAGGCTGCATCTGAGAGGCACACGCAGGCTGCATCTGAGAGGCACACGCAGGCTGCATCTGAGAGGCACACGCAGGCTGCATCTGAGAGGCACACGCAGGCTGCATCTGAGAGGCACACGCAGGCTGCATCTGAGAGACACACGCAGGCTGCATCTGAGAGACACACGCAGGCTGCATCTGAGAGACACACGCAGGCTGAATCTTATGGGCACACGCAGGCTGAATCTTATGGGCACACGCAGGCTGCATCTGAGGGGCACACGCAGGCTGAATCTGAGGGGCACACACAGGCTGAATCTGAGGGGCACACGCAGGCTGCATCTGAGGGGCACACGCAGGCTGCATCTGAGGGGCACACGCAGGCTGCATCTGAGGGGCACACGCAGGCTGCATCTGAGGGGCACACGCAGGCTGCATCTGAGGGGCACACGCAGGCTGCATCTGAGGGGCACACGCAGGCTGAATCTGAGGGGCACACGCAGGCTGCATCTGAGAGACACACGCAAGCCGCATCTGAGAGACACACGCAGGCTGCATCTGAGAGACACACGCAGGCTGAATCTTATGGGCACACGCAGGCTGAATCTGAGGGGCACATGCAGGCTGAATCTGAGGGGCAGACTGCATTTTTCTTGAGCTTTTCTTGCACTAAACGTGCCAATAATGGCCAACAATAAATTCATATTGATTTAAATTGATGATATTAATTAAAAAGTTGAATACAATACAACTATATAAAAATATAAATATTTTTTAAAAACTGTCATTTTGGGTATCGGTTTTCGGCCTAGTGCATCCTTTATTTTCGGTATCGGTTTCAGCACCAAAATTTCCATTCGGTGCACCCCTAGTAACTATATATTGGAGTGCGGCCATCCGGATTTAATTCTTTTCTATTGCAGGGCAGGGCACCTAGGGAGATCAGACAAAGTACTACATGTATTTGTATCCCATTGGTAATTCAATAATGTTAAGAAAAAAAGTGATATTCTTTGTAATATGAAGTCCAGGTTTCCTGTCACTAGTTTGTTAGGGCCAAGCTGGCCCAAACAAATTATTTTCATTGGTAATTATTTTTATTCTGCCACTGTGAGCACTGTAGTAGCATCAGAGCTACATACTACAGCACAATGCTCTGCAGCAGTACAGAAGACAAAATTGAGTCAGGTGGAGTGCTTCTCAGCCATTCAGAAGAAGCCTTGAATTTGTATCAATGAATACAAGGCTTTCTCTGATTGTCAAAGGTGGAGATCGTGATATCATCCACCCACATCTCCACCTCGGCCAATTAAAGGAAGCCTTGTGTTGACCAATGAAAATTCGGGGCTTCCTCTGAATGGCTGAGGAGCACTCAACCCAACTCAATCTCGTTCTGACAGCAGACGGGAAGTCCTCATGCTGCTGTCAGAACAGAGCGCTATATACTGTATGTAGCTGATACTACTACAGTATAATACGCTGCTGTCAACGAATGACCCAACACACGATTTAAAAGTGAAAGAAAACCTGGACAGTTTTAAAGTATACCTATAGGCAAAACTTTTTTTTTCTATGTACAGTTTTGGATAGTGGTGAGGGGTTGCAGCCCCTGTTAAGTTTCTATTTCTGTGTGCCCCCATTAGGGAGATTCATTCTCTATATCTGTCCTGTTTACCATTATCACTGAAAGAGAAAGTCCCAAAACTGGGCTGACCTCACAACAGGAATAGTGAGGATATCTTAACCACTTCAGCCCCGGAGGATTTGGCTGCCAAATGACCGGGCCACTTTTTGCGATTCGGCACTGTGTCGCTTGAAATGACAATTGCACGGTCGTGCGACGTGCCTCCCAAACAGAGTTGACGTCCTTTTTTTCCCATAAATAGAGCTTTCTTTTGGTGGTATTTGATCACCTGTGTGGTTTTTACTTTTTGCGCTATAAACAAAAATAGAGCGACAATTTTGAAAAAAATCAATATTTTTTACTATTTGCTATAATAAACATCCCCAAAAAATAAATAAAAAAACAAATGTTTTGCTCAGTTTAGGCTGATATGTATTCTTCTACATATTATTGGTAAAAAAAAAAAAAAAAAAAAAAAAAAAAAAAATCGCAATAAGCGTATATTGATTGGTTTGCGCAAAAGTTATAGCGTCTACAAAATACAGGGTGGTTTTATGGCATTTTTATTAATAATTATTTATTTTACTAGTTATGGCAGCGATCTGCAATTTTTATTGAGACTGCGACATTATGGCGGACACATCGGACACTTTTAATGCTGTTTTGGGACCATTGTCATTTATACAGAGATCAGTGCTATAAAAATGCACTGATAACTGTGTAAATGACACTGGCAGTGAAGGGGTTAACCAGTAGGGGGCGGGGAAGGGGTTAAGTGTGTCCTAGGGATGTGTTCTAACTGTGTGGGGGCGGGGCTTACTGTGACAAGACACTGATCACTGCTCCCGATGAGAGGGAGCAGAGCAGATGACCAGTTTCCTGTCACTAGGCAGAACAGGGAGATGCCTTGTTTACACAGGCAAACCCCCCCCCCGTGGGACCGGTGGCAGATTCAAAGCAACATATATAGATATATATATATATACGTTGCTTTTGCCTGCCTGCCCAATTCTGCCGACATATAAGTGCGCGAGGCAGTCGGCAAGCGATTAAAGTGTTTGTTAACCCAAAAAAAAATTTTGAAAAAAATATACAGATCCTGGTCTCTTAACCACTTAAGGACCGCCTCACGCCGATGTACGTCGGCAAGGCGGCACGGGCAGGCAAAATCACGTACATATACGTGATTTGCCTCCCGCGGGTGGGGGGTCCGATCGGACCCCCCCCCCATTGCCCGAGGCGGTCCTGTTGTCCCCCGGCGATCGGAGGTGAGGGGGAGGCCATCTGTTCGTGGCCCCCCCCTCGCGATTGCCGCCGGCCAATCAGATCACTTCCTTTGCTGCTGTATGCTAAACAGCAGCAAAGGAACTGATGTCATCTCTCCTCGGTTCGGTATTTTCCGTTGCAGCGCCGAGGAGAGAAGACTTCACTGTGAGTGCACAACACTACACACACAGTAGAACATGCCAGGCACACAAAACACCCCCCCCCCCCCCCCCCCTGTCACAAACTGCAGTTTTTTTTTTTTTTTCTGATTACTGCATTGGTGTCAGTTTGTGACAGTTACAGTGTTGGGACAGTTAGGGTTAGCCCCCTTTAGGTCTAGGATACCCCCCTAACCCCCCCTAATAAAGTTTTAACCCCTTGATCACCCCCTGTCGCCAGTGTCACTAAGCGATCATTTTTCTGCTCGCTGTATTAGTGTCGCTGGTGACGCTAGTTAGTGAGGTAAATATTTAGGTTCGCCGTCAGCGTTTTATAGTGACAGGGACCCCCATATACTATCTAATAAATGTTTTAACCCCTTGATTGCCCCTAGTTAACCCTTTCACCACTGATCACCATATAACCGTTACGGGTGACGCTGGTTAGTTAGTTTATTTTTTATAGTGTCAGGGAACCCGCCGTTTATTACCGAATAAAGGTTTAGCCCCCCGATCGCCCGGCGGTGATATGCGTCGCCCCAGGCAGCGTCAGATTAGCGCCAGTACCACCAACACCCACGCACGCGGCATACGCCTCCCTTAGTGGTATAGTATCTGAACGGATCAATATCTGATCCGATCAGATCTATACTAGCGTCCCCAGCAGTTTAGGGTTCCCAAAAACGCACTGTTAGCGGGATCAGCCCAGATACCTGCCAGCACCTGCGTTTTGCCCCTCCGCCCGGCCCAGCCCGGCCCAGCCCAGCCCAGCCCAAGTGCAGTATCGATCGATCACTGTCACTTACAAGGCACTAAACGCATAACTGCAGCGTTCGCAGAGTCAGGCCTGATCCCTGCGATCGCTAACAGTTTTTTTGGTAGCATTTTGGTGAACTAGCAAGCACCAGCCCCAGGCAGCGTCAGGTTAGCGCCAGTACCGCTAACACCCACGCACGTACCGTACACCTCCCTTAGTGGTATCGTATCTGAACGGATCAATATCTGGTCCGAACAGATCTATACTAGCGTCCCCAGCAGTTTAGGGTTCCCAAAAACGCAGTGTTAGCGGGATCAGCCCAGATACCTGCTAGCACCTGCGTTTTGCCCCTCCGCCAGGCCCAGCCCAGCCCACCCAAGTGCAGTATCGATCGATAACTGTCACTTACAAGGCACTAAACGCATAACTGCAGCGTTCGCAGAGTCAGGCCTGATCCCTGCGATCGCTAACAGTTTTTTTGGAAGCTTTTTATTGAACTGGCAAGCACCAGCGGCTTAGTACACCCCGGTCGTAGTCAAACCTGCACTGCAGTAACACTTGGTGACGTGGCGAGTCCCATAAGTGCAGTTCAAGCTGGTGAGGTGGCAAGCACAAGTAGTGTCCCGCTGCCACCAAAAAGACAAACACAGGCCCGTCGTGCCCATAGTGCCCTTCCTGCTGCATTTGCCAATCCTAATTGGGAACCCACCGCTTCTGCAGCGCCCGTACTTCCCCCATTCACATCCCCAACCAAATGCAGTCGGCTGCATGAGAGGCATTTTTATGTCCTCCCGAGTACCCCTACCCAACGAACCCCCCCAAAAAAGATGTTGTGTCTGCAGCAAGTGTGGATATAGGCGTGACACCCGCTATTATTGTCCCTCCTGTCCTGACAATCCTGGTCTTTGCATTGGTGAATGTTTTGAATGCTACCATTCACTAGTTGAGTATTAGCGTAGGGTACAGCATTGCACAGACTAGACACACTTTCACAGGGTCTCCCAAGATGCCATCGCATTTTGAGAGACACGAACCTGGAACCGTTTACAGTTATAAAAGTTAGTTACAAAAAAAAGTGTAAACAAAAAAAAAAAAACACATACAAAAATATAAAATAAAAAAAAATAGTTGTCGTTTTATTGTTCTCTCTCTCTCTATTCTCTCTCTATTGTTCTGCTCTTTTTTACTGTATTCTATTCTGCAATGTTTTATTGTTATTATGTTTTATCATGTTTGTTTTTCAGGTCTGCAATTTTTTATACTTTACCGTTTACTGTGCTTTATTGTTAACCATTTTTTTGTCTTCAGGTACGCCATTCACGACTTTGAGTGGTTATACCAGAAAGATGCCTGCAGGTTTAGGTATCATCTTGGTATCATTATTTTCAGCCAGCGGTCGGCTTTCATGTAAAAGCAATCCAAGCGGCTAATTAGCCTCTAGACTGCCTTTACAAGCCGTGGGAGGGAATCCCCCCCACCGTCTTCCGTGTTTTTCTCTGGCTCTCCTGTCTCAACAGGGAACCTGAGAATGCAGCCGGTGATTCAGCCAGCTGACCATAGAGCTGATCAGAGACCAGAGTGGCTCCAAACATCTCTATGGCCTAAGAAACCGGAAGCTACGAGCATTTTATGACTTAGATTTCGCCGGATGTAAATAGCGCCATTGGGAAATTGGGGAAGCATTTTATCACACCGATCTTGGTGTGGTCAGATGCTTTGAGGGCAGAGGAGAGATCTAGGGTCTAATAGACCCCAATTTTTTCAAAAAAGAGTACCTGTCACTACCTATTGCTATTATAGGGGATATTTACATTCCCCGAGATAACAATAAAAATGAATAAAAAAAAAAAAAAAAAAAATGAAAGGAACAGTTTAAAAATAAGATAAAAAAGCAAAAAAATAATAAAGAAAAAAAAAAAAAAAAAGCACCCTTGCGCTAAGGCGAACGCAAGCGGCGGTCTGTCGACAAACGTAAACAGCAATTGCACCATGCATGTGAGGTATCACCATGAAGGTCAGATCGAGGGCAGTAATTTTAGCAGTAGACCTCCTCTGTAAATCTAAAGTGGTAACCTGTAACGGCTTTTAAAGGCTTTTAAAAATGTATTTATTTTGTTGCCACTGCACGTTTGTGCGCAATTGTAAAGCATGTCATGTTTGGTATCCATGTACTCGGCCTAAGATCATCTTTTTTATTTCATCAAACATTTGGGCAATATAGTGTGTTTTAGTGCATTAAAATTTAAAAAAGTGTGTTTTTTCCCCAAAAAATGCGTTTGAAAAATCGCTGCGCAAATACTGTGTGAAAAAAAAAAAAAATGAAACACCCACCATTTTAATCTGTAGGGCATTTGCTTTAAAAAAATATATAATGTTTGGGGGTTCAAAGTAATTTTCTTGCAAAAAAAAAATAACTTTTTCATGTAATCAAAAAGTGTCAGAAAGGGCTTTGTCTTCAAGTGGTTAGAAGAGTGGGTGATGTGTGACATAAGCTTCTAAATGTTGTGCATAAAATGCCAGGACAGTTCAAAACCCCCCCAAATTACCCCATTTTGGAAAGCAGACACCCCAAGCTATTTGCTGAGGGGCATGTCGAGTCCATGGAATATTTTATATTGCGACACAAGTTGCGGGAAAGAGACAAATTTTTTTTTTTTTTTTTTTTTTTTTGCACAAAGTTGTCACTAAATGATATATTGCTCAAACATGCCATGGGAATATGTGAAATTACACCCCAAAATACATTCTGCTGCTTCTCCTGAGTACGGGGATACCACATGTGTGAGACTTTTTGGGAGCCTAGCCGCGCACGGACCCCGAAAACCAAGCACCGTCTTCAGGCTTTCTAAGGGCGTGAATTTTTGATTTCACTCTTCACTGCCTATCACAGTTTCGGAGGCCATGGAATGCCCAGGTGGCACAAAACCCCCCCAAATGACCCCATTTTGGAAAGTAGACACCCCAAGCTATTTGCTGAGAGGTATAGTGAGCATTTTGCAGACCTCACTTTTTGTCACAAAGTTTTGAAAATTGAAAAAAGAAAAAAAAAAATGTTTTTTCTTGTCTTTCTTCATTTTCAAAAACAAATGAGAGCTGCAAAATACTCACCATGCCTCTCAGCAAATAGCTTGGGGTGTCTACTTTCCAAAATTGGGTCATTTGGGGGGGGTTTGTGCCACCTGGGCATTCCATGGCCTCCGAAACTGTGATAGGCAGTGAAGAGTAAAAATCAAAAATTCACGCCCTTAAAAACGCTGAAGGCGGTGATTGGTTTTCGGGGCCCCGTACGCGGCTAGGCTCCCAAAAAGTCCCACACATGTGGTATCCCCGTACTCAGGAGAAGCAGCTAAATGTATTTTGGGGTGCAATTCCACATATGCCCATGGCCTGTGTGAGCAATATATCATTTAGTGACAACTTTGTGCAAAAAAAAAAAAAAAAAGTGTCACTTTCCCGCAACTTGTGTCAAAATATAAAATATTCCATGGACTCAATATGCCTCTCAGCAAATAGCTTGGGGTGTCTACTTTCCGAAATGGGGTCATTTGGGGGGGTTTGTGCCACCTGGGAATTCCATGGCCTCCGAAACTGTGATAGGCAGTGAAGAGTGAAATCAAAAATTTACACCCTTAGAAATCCTGAAGGCGGTGATTGGTTTTCGGGGTCCCGTACGCGGCTAGGCTCCCAAAAAGTCCCACACATGTGGTATCCCCGTACTCAGGAGAAGCAGCTGAATGTATTTTGGGGTGCAATTCCACATAGGCCCATGGCCTGTGTGAGCAATATATCATTTAGTGACAACTTTTTGTAATTATTTTTTTTTTTTTTTTTTTGTCATTATTCAATCACTTGGGACAAAAAAAATAAATATTCAATGGGTTCAATAATGCCTCCCAGCAATTTCCTTGGGGTGTCTACTTTCCAAAATGGGGTCATTTGGGGGGGTTTTGTACTGACCTGCCATTTTAGCACCTCAAGAAATGACATAGGCAGTCATAAATTAAAGCTGTGTAAATTCCAGAAAATGTACCCTAGTTTGTAGACGCTATAACTTTTGCGCAAACCAATAAATATACGCTTATTGACATTTTTTTTACCAAAGACATGTGGCCGAATACATTTTGGCCTAAATGTATGACTAAAATTGAGTTTATTGGATTTTTTTTATAACAAAAAGTAGAAAATATCATTTTTTTTCAAAATTTTCGGTCTTTTTCCGTTTATAGCGCAAAAAATAAAAACCGCAGAGGTGATCAAATACCATCAAAAGAAAGCTCTATTTGTGGGAAGAAAAGGACGCAAATTTCGTTTGGGTACAGCATTGCATGACCGCGCAATTAGCAGTTAAAGCGACGCAGTGCCAAATTGGAAAAAGACCTCTGGTCCTTAGGCAGCATAATGGTCCGGGGCTCAAGTGGTTAAAGCAGATTACACAGCACAGTACTTGGCTAAAAATAGCGTCGCTTTACTGCCAACGCCGCCCGCACCCCATTGTGAAAGGGGCCTAATAGGGTGGCAAAAGCCGAGGAAAGGTTGTGAAGATTTAGACCAATACCACCACAGAAGCTGTATTATGCCCTGTACACACGATCGGACATTCCGATAACAAAATCCATCGGATTTTTTCCGACGGATGTTGGCTCAAACTTGTCTTGCGTACACACGGTCACACAAAGTTGGTCTGAAATTCCGAATGTCAAGAACGCGGTGACGTAAAACACGTATGATGAGCCGGGGAAAATGAAGTTCAATAGCCAATGCTGCTCTTCTGCTTGATTCCGAGCATGCGTGGAACTTTGTGCGTCGGAATTATGTACACACGATCAGAATTTACGCAAACGGATTTTGTTGACGAAAAATTTGAGAACCAGATCTTAAATTTTGTGCGACGGAAATTCCGATGGAAACTGTTGGATGGAGCCTACACACGGAATTTCCGACAAAAGGCTCTCATCGAACATTTTCCGTCGGAAAATCTGACCGTGTGTACAAGGCATTAGAGAAGCTGAAGAGTGAAGCAGAGAAAGGCTGAATGGAAAAAAAGAAGCGTCCTTGTGTAACGCTGGTTTCTGAAAACCTACTGAAGAATGTATTGCACACACCATAATATATCACTCCACAGATCATAAATCTTTGTGAAAGTGTTTGATTTTTAATATGTGCGTTACAATTGCTGGTGTGAAAATTATCTGGATGCATTCATTGTGCAATAACTTAAATAGAATTTCTGACAACCGGTCGCTGGAGAACAAATAGAAAATCTACTGCTTCTTTTGCTTGCAAAACTACAAGTAATTTTTTTTATTCAATTAGGAATAAATATAGTTTCTGCAATTAATTTTTAAATGGTCCATTAAAACTTCTGATTAGTTGCTACATTTATTCTAGGCATTAACATTCCTATTTGGAGTGTATATAAGACCACTTACTGCAAAGTGAAATGTGATAATAAATGAGGGTTTATGAGTTTATCGGTTTCAAAAGGACACACCTTGTTAACAAGGAAATATTACCCAGAGAAAATCTGCCTGTAGTATGGATAGAGTATAGAGACCCTTTGTTATCCAACTTTATAATAAATAACATTAAATAATAATAATGTTATTTTTATTATTTTAGTAATATTACATTTAGTTATTATTGTTTTATTACTACTGCTAAATATATAATATATTAAATATTATATAAGAATGCTGTGGTGTATATTGGTGTGTACACATAGGACGGGTGAGGTCATACAGGGTACACTTACCTCTGTGATTTCCCCTCCTGGCACAGTTGACTCTCCTGAGGGTCTCCACCATTGTGTTGCAGTCTAGGCCTTAGTTCAATCCTGTGCCGGTCACTGACCACATTTCCCCCCCGATGCCAGCAATGTGTATGGAGGGGAAATCGATCTTCTGTCACAGCTCTCTGTCCCCCTTTACATTCCTCATACACCGACTGGATTATTCCTGTCTGCATTAACAGGTCACATATCCACAAAGCTGCAATAATAGTAATAAAAACAACCAGAATGAGGATAAGAGGCATTAATAGACCGGAGCGCACACCTACCCCTCCCCCCACAGTCTTATACCCAGCAGGAATACATGGCCAGATAAAATCTGCATGAGTCTCTGGGAAGAGTCTATCCCGAACCTCCAACTACCGCACAGGACTCTTTTTTTGGTCCACACCAGAATCGTATTGCATGGGTGTTCCCTCTAAACTAAGTCTCACATTGCCCCTCCTCCTCTCTTACATAGCAGCACTTCCGCATTACCTCTCCTAGGCGAGAATAGCGTTTGTGTCACCAAACTCACTCACGCCCAGGGGTGTTGCTAGGTCTACAAAAGAACTGGGGCTAGAGCCCATAGCAGCGTACTAAAGAAAGTCATATGCTTGGGTGGGCATACACATATATATACAGTAATATACATGTGTGTGTGTGTGTGTGTGTGTGTGTATATATCCCCAGAGAGCCCCCCCACTTACATCAGGGTTCCCAAAGAGTCCCCCTTACATCAGGGTCCCCAGAGAGCCCCTCCTTACATCAGAGTCCTCAGAGAGCCTCTCCCTTGCATCAGGGTCCCCAGAGAGCCTATACCTTGCATCATGGTCCCCAGAGAGCCTCTACCTTGCATCAGGGTCCCCAGAGAGCCCCCCACTTACATTAGGGTCAAAAGGGGGCCTCCCCCTTAAATCAGGGTCCCCAGAGAACCTCCCCCTTGCATCAGGATCCCCAGAGAGCCTCCACCCTGCATCAGGGTGCCCAGAGAGCCCCCGACTTACATCAGGGTCCCCAGAAGAGCCTCCCCTACCCTTGGAGACCCCTGCAAAGACTCGGGGCTATGGTCCACCCACCAAAAGCCACCCCCTATCGACGCCACTGCTCACGCCCCCCCTATTAGATTTAGCTCTTTCAATGATAATCTGCCACTGCCCACACTAGTCAATGTAGAGGTCCAGGCATTCAAACAAATGCACTAATGTGCACACCTTCTTTTATCTGGGATGTTGTTCCAGAACGAAGACGACAGTGAGATTCTCATTGGTCAGTGTGGCCACATGCCCATGCTGACCAATTACTGCTCACCATCACAAGCTTTAACCACTTCAGCCCCGGAAGATGTGGCTGCTTAATGACCAGATCATTTTTTGCGTTACGGCACTGCGTCGCTTTAACCGACAATTGCGCGGTCGTGCGACGCTGTACCAAAAAAAAAATTGATGTCCTTTTTTCCCCACAAATAGAGCTTTCTTTTGGTGGTATTTGATCATCTCTGCGGTTTTTATGTTTTGCGCTAAAAACAAAAAAAGAGCGACAATTTTGAAAAAAACACAATATTTTGTACTTTTTGCTATAATAAATATCCCCAATTTATTTTTAAAAAAGCTAATTTTTTCCTCAGTTTAGGCCGTTATGTATTCTACATATTTTTGGGTATAAAAATCGCAATAAGCATATATTGATTGGTTTCTGCAAAAGTTATAGCGTCTACATAATAGGGGATAGATTTATGGCATTTTTATTATTTTTTTTTTTTTTTACTATAAATGGCAGCAATCTGCGATGTTTATCGGGACTGGGACACATCTGACACATTTTTGGGACCATTGGCATTGATACAGCAATCCATACTATATAAATGCAAGGATTACTGTGTAAAGGTCACTGGCAGGGAAGGGGTTAACACGCTGAGAGCCTGAGCCGGGTGCCAGGCGAGGGATCTGAGTGGATCCCGACTAAATGGTTGTGATAAAACCTGAGCCTGGACCGACTCTGCGACATTAGCAGAGAGTGGACTTCAGCCCGCTCTCTGCTAAAAACGGGTCACAGGCGTGCAAAACAAACTGCACTCCTGTGATCCATAGGAGAAGTACAGCAACTTGTGGCATCATTTCCTTCCCTCTATATAGATCTGTGGTGATCACTTTTCAGAGGGTGGCTGGGAGGAGATAGGTCACCTTCTCACTGTCTGCTTTACCTCTGAGGCCTCATTCACACCAGCAGTGGGGGGGGGGGGGGGGCTGTACACATAATGTGACAGAAATTATCCTCCCTGCCAAATGAATAGGACCAATCCACAACTACATGGAACTCAGGCAGTAGCGGTGTGGTAGTGTGGGGGTCTCAGGGGGATACCAGCGGTGATGATGAGGTGACAGATTCCTCCCAGCCTAAAAAAATAAAAAAGGGAAAAAAGAAGGTGCCGCCATCTAAGTGTATCAATTTTAATAATAAAAACTTCAGAAATTAAAATAGGTTGCACTCACAAAGGTAAAGAAGAATGTGCGGGTCATCTGTCTCCTCAAGATGGTAATAATAGCAAAGCGATCGTTTCCTCCCAGCCGCCTGTCACCTGCCAGAGCTTTAAAAAGCCCCAACCACACCCACCTACATTATACTTCATTGTGGCCCCGCCCCATTCACCTACCTGGGCTGTAACCGATGTACAGCCTCCACCAACCGCAGCTTCTCCTGCAGGTTGGCGGTCGGTAATAATGCAGCTTCACCGCCATCCATGTGAATGAGGCCAATCACAGATCATCAGTCAGGCGAGGTCAGAGGTCAGGATTTGGGAAGATGAGAACACCGTCTGCCATACACCGCACCCCCATATCATACAATACAGCCCCCCATATCATGCCATACACCCCCCCTCCATATATCATAGAATACACCCCCCTCCATATATCATACAATACACCCCCCTCCATATATCATACAATACATCCCCCCATATATCATACAATACACCCCCCTCCATATATCATACAATACACCCCCCTCCATATATCATACAATACACCCCCCCATATATCATACAATACACCCCCCCCCATATATCATACAATACACCCCCCATGTATCATACAATACACCCCCCCATGTATCATACAATACACCCCCCCATGTATCATACAATACACCCCCCCATGTATCATACAATACACCCCCCCATGTATCATACAATACACCCCCCCCACATACGAAGAGAAGACAGTGAGAAGCCCAGTGTGCGCAGGAAGGAAGTGAAGGAGAAGGTGTATATAGATGTATATAGAAAGAGGTCCCTGAAGTTTGCAAAGCCAAGTGGGCATCCCATAACCTCCCATCCCTGTCCAAGTTTCTAACCCTTGGACCCCTTTCACACTGAAGGTGCTTTTCAGGCTCTTTAGCGCTAAAAATTGCACCAGTAAAGCGGCTCTCAAGCCTCCCCAGTGTGTAAGCCCTCGGGCAGTGGTCTTGCAGGACCGCAAAAAAAAGTCCTGCAAGCAGCGTCTTTTGGGCGGTGCGGGAGTGGTGTATACACAGCTCCTAAACCACCCCTGCCATTGAAATCAATGGGCAGCGCTGCTGAAGTGCCTGCAAAGTGCTTCAGCAGCGACGCGTTGCGGGTGGTTTTAACCCTTTCCTCGGCCGCTAGCGGGGTTAAAAGTCACCCGCTAGTGGCCGAGAAGCACAGCTATAACAGCAGTAAAGCGCCGCTAAAACTCTGGTGTTACATTTGGTACCTTTCAGGGGGAAGGTGGAACGGGGACCTGTTTATGACGGGTCCCCTTTCCCCCTTCCGGGAGACGGGCAGCGGCCCAATTTCCCAGAAGTTCGTTTTTCATCAAATGATTACAATGACTACTTCCAGACCACCCACATACTGTGGCAGGGTGGCCCGGCTGTGCAGAAGAACGTACCTTCAACGAACAACATTGTTCCTCCTTCCTGGTCTACGGCGTTCTCACGCTGTGATTGGACGCAGCGGGAGCCAATCAGCGGGTCTGGCAGCCGCGATGGCTACCCACGAACTTTCGGAGGAATAACAGAACGGCAGTCTGCCTATGTAAACAAGGCAGACCGCCGTTTGGTCACAGAGGAAGAGAGAGATCTGTGTTGTTTTCTACTAATCAGGAACATCGATCTCTCGCAGCATCCCCCACACAGCAGTGTGGATAAAAATAAATTATTTTTTTTTATTTAAAATCGATTTTTTGGATTTAAATCAAATTTATTTTAATAAAATGCTTTTGGAGTAAAAATCTATCTAAAGAAAGTTTTCTATTTAGTATACATTATTAATTTAGTTTATTCAGCATGAAATGGAGCTCAGTTATGTAGCATGAGGCTGCATATTCTACAATATTTACATTTTTGGTAAACTCATTTAATGAATCCAAGCTCTGCAAGCTGAGATAACAAGCACTGCATTGATGCATTCATACAATTTCACAGTAACCATGGCATAAAACAAAGTTCAGGAATATTCTTTTATTCCATTGTTTTGCAAATCTATGTACACTACAAACTGTATGATTGAATCGGTTCTGATATCGCTGTTTTACTAACCTGACAGCTTATTATTCTAAATAGGAAATCTTAATTTTGTTTGCAAATATTAAAGATTCTAACTACCAGCAAGAATAAGTCTTTCCATTTAAAAAACACCTGTCATTTGCTGCCACGTCCCTCACCTTATTGTGTCACTGCCGCATCACCAGCCGCCCCATTAAAGTGAATGGGACTGTCAGGAAGTCAACAGCAGGTCAGAGGAGGAGCCGCTGAGGAACAGAAATGACAGATGCTCTTTAAAAATTATGATTTAAATCAAATCCACCCTGCCAGAGTAAGACTCCTTTCACACTGGGACGTTTTTTCAGGCGCTAAAGAGCTAAAAATAGCGCCTGTAAAGCATCTGAAAAACACCTCCCCTGCAGCCCCAGTGTGAAAGCCCGATTGCTTTCACACTGAAGTGGTGCGCTTGCCGGATGTTAGAAAAAGTCCTGCAAGAAGCATCTTTGGGGCGGTGGAGAAGCAGTGTATACACCGATCCTAAACCGCCCCTGCCCACTTTGCGGTCGCTTTTAACCCTTTTTGGCCGCTAGCGGGGGTTAAAAGCACCCCGCTAGGGGACGAAAAGTGCCGCTAAAACTAGTGGTGCTTTATCGCTAACGGCAGGCGCGCTACAGTGTGAAAGGGCTCTAAGAAAGCACAAACAGGGAAAAGAATTAACCCTTTGATTGCCCCCGATGTTAACCCCTTCCCTGCCAGTGTCATTTATACCATGTCAGTGCATTTTTTTTAGCACTGATCACTGTATTAGTGTCACTGGTCCCCAGAAAGTGTCACTTAGTGTCCAATTTGTCCGCCACAATGTTGCAGTCCCGCTAAAAAAACAGATTGCTGCCATTACTAGTAAAAAAAAATGTTTTTTTTTAAAAAAAGTCTATAAATCTATCCCATAGTTTCTAGACGCAATAACTTTTGCGCAAACCAATCAATATACGCTAATTGTGATTTTTGTAAAAAAATATGTAGCAGGATACAAATTGGCCTAAATTGATGAAGAAATTAGATTTTTTACATATTTTTTTGGATATGTTTTATAGCAGAAAGTAAAAAATAGTTTTGTTTTTTTTTTTTTCAAAATTGTTGCTATTTTTTTGTTTATAGTGTAAAAAATAAAAACTGCAGCATGACCGCGCAATTCTCAGTTAAAATAACGTAGTGCTGTATCACAAAAAATGGCCTGGTCATTAAGGGAGTAAATCCGGGGCTGAAGTGGTTAAATCACCTTTGGCTTAACAAAAAAATTAGCATTATTTTGAAATGGTACTAATAACACACACAGTCTTTAATTTCAGAAATATGTTTACAGTTTGAATAATTCGATTTAAAATCCAATTTGAATTTCGTTTTGTTATTCAGAGCATTCGGTAAACTTTGTTTATACTGTAATACGGGTAATCGAATATATCCGAATCTCCAAATAACAAAAAATTTGTTTTAATATTAATTCTGAATGAAATGAACCGCAGATGTCTAGTACCCGATACCCCCCGAAAGGTGCTAAATGTGGCAGCGGAGGGAGCAAACAAGCAGAGCTTCCCCTTTTGGGTGGAGCTCTGCTTTGAGTATGTATTCTTAATGCAAAAATGTCCATTCTATTGCTCTCAGCCTCCTCCAAATTCCTTTTTTTTAAAGCTGCTGTGATCTGAAATCCTGTTAGAGGGTGGCCAAGTCCATTCTCTATGGTCCCACTGTATGTAGGAACACAGTCACCCTTTCCTTTTCACTCTCCAGATGGACTAGGAACTATGGACAATGGGATGTGTAGTGTGCATAGAGCAGTATGTATAACTGCAACAAAAGACGCACTGCTTGTTTCAAACGCAAGTGAGATGGAAACGGAGAGGTTCGGGAGCTCATGGAGGACGGGTAAAAGGAGGCAGGAAAATACAACACAATTTATTGCAAAATAGATGATAGATCCATTAAGTAGTGGATGTGTATGGATTATTTTTGGAGAATTAGGATACTGCTTAGTGTCACTTTAACATTGATTTCCTCATTGCTATATTAACAAGGACTGGACAGATACTGGGTTTGAGTTACTAAAACTGAAGTGTGCAAAACCTGGTGCTCTGCATGGGAACCAATCAGATTATATCTTCAGCTTGCTCAATTAAAGTGGTTGTAAACCCGTTACAACCACTTTTACCTACAGGTAAACCTAGATTAAGGCTTACCTGTAGGTGCTCGAAATATCTCCCAAACCTCCAAGGTTTAAGAGATATTTATAAATTAGATGAGCGCCGATGTCTACAGTGCATGCGCCGTAGACAACGGCGCACTTAAGACTCCTTTAAAAACGGCAAGCGTGCCGTTCCTAAAGGAGATCGTGCCGTGACTGGCGGCTCCCGTGCACATGCGCGGGAGTGAAGTAATCACGGCTCCGTCCAATCACAGCACCAGAGCCATGATACACGGAAGGAAGATGGACGTTTCGTAGAACAGGGGACAGCGGTGACATTGCAGGCTTCGGTTTCAGGTAAGTGACACATAATGGGCTACTATGCGATGCATAGTAGCCCATTATGCTTTACCTTTGCAGGGAAACAAAGAGGAAGTAAAACTCATCAGGGTTTACTTCCTCTTTAAGCTTTGACAATAAAACCTGGAAAGTGATTGGTTTCTATGCAGAGCTGCACCAGATTTTGCACAATCCAGTTTTAGTAAATCAAGCTCAATGCTCTCTATGGAGAGTAGAAATCATGACTTCACCCCCGATCACAACAAACTCGACTTAAATCGTACAACTTTACATGAAAATACACAATTTCAAAGCCGCATGTCAGTGCGAAGTCAGATGTGTCTTGGCTGAAATCTGTGCGATTTCATGCACAGATGTCTATGCAGCTTGCACCTTAAAATCGGCAAAAATAGTGCAGGAACTTCTGTTTTTAAATGGTGTGGCACCGCAAAGTCCGCATCGCACCAATTTAACTGGTTCCATTGCCAACAATAGGGTGCGACTTGTGTTGCGATTTGGACCTGTCAAATCGCATGACAAGTTGCACCAATGTGACCGGGGGCTTAGTGCCCGGCTATTGATTGACCTCAAACTCATTGATCAAAATACTAACCATAACATACAAGGCCATCCACAACATCACCCCCCAGCTACATCATCAACCTCATCTGCAGATATCGCCCAAATTGTCCTCTTCACTTCTCCCTCCTGCTCTCTAGCTCCCTTGTTACCTCCTCCCATTCTCACCTCCAGGACTTCTCCAATCCTCTGGAACTCCCTAACCCTGCATGTCCAGTCAGCTCCTACCCTGTCCGCCTCACTCCACCTAAGAACTGTACTTGAGTCACCTCCATCAGATCCTCGGCTCTGCAGCAATTATCTTTTGTACCACCCCCCCTTTAAACTGTAAGCTTCATGAGCAAGGCCATCCTATTCCTTCTGTATTGAATTGTATTGTAATTGTGCTGTCTCCCTTTATATTGTAAAGTGCTGCGTAATATGTTGGCACTATATTCTGTATAATAATAATAAACTCAAACTGATGATTGAATCATATCAGTGCTGCCAATTTATGCAAAATGATTATTAATTTTCAGCCCTGGCTGATCGTCTCCATTTGATTGAATCCAATCCAAACCAAGTCTCATTCAACTGGAATAGAAGTTATAGCTATTCAATTGGTTTCAGGTTCAATGGAATCACACATTGATCGGATAATGGAATCGAAGCATGTATGACTACCATAACCTCCTATAAAAAAAATATAATTGTAAAAAAATAAAATTAAAAAACTACTGAAACCTCCCAATGCCTACACTGTCCACTGCCCCCCCCCCCCCAAATATTAAAAACAAATTAAATTGGAAAAAAAAAATAAAAACACATAAAAATAAAAAAACTGACACCATCCTCTGCCCTACTGACACCATCCACTGCCTCATACCCCTCTCCACCCCCTTCCCCAAAAGCACTGTGAAAAAAAAATATTAAGAGAAATATCAAAAACCGTCCACTGCCCTACTGACACTGTCTAAACCCCCCCCCCCCCCCCAAAAAAAATCATTGTGAGGAAAAAAAAAAAAAAAAATTTTAAGAAATATTTAAAAAATAAAATTGTAAAAAAATAATAAAAATAAAAACACCGTCCACTGCCCTAGTGACACCACCCACTGGCCGCCAAATAGCATTCTGAAAAAAAATTTTTAAAAAAAGACTATAAAAAAAAAAAAAAAATTGTAAAAAAATAATAAAACTAAAAAACTACTGACAACATCCACTGCCCTACTGACACAATCCTGCTCATAATACCCACCACTGTACACTCTGCACATACTACCCACCACCATACACTCCACACTCCTCTCCTGCACATACTACCCACTGCCATACACTCCACACTGTACATTCTCTATTTAACATTACTGCATTCTGCACTATGCAAGTCATCTCAGACTCTATTAAACCACACCCCATTTAGCCACGCCCAACATTTAGCACAATTTAAGCCACGCCCATTTTTCCCGCAATGGCACGCTTCTGTGCCTAGGGCCCACTTTTTATCTTTCACACAGGCCCACTCATTTCATGATATGCCCCTGCTTCAGTGCAATAAAAAAGTCATTAACTTGGAATCAAGGAGTATGCAGACTAGGAGTTTTGGCGTTCCTCATTGGCATACTTATTACAGGCCAATGACAACAAAAGTATTGGTAAAGCAAAGCAACTAACATATTTAGAAAGAGGTGGCAGCCTTGGTTTTCCTATCAGTACAAGTTTTTCAAGTTCATCACAGCATAACAAAACCACAACCCAGACAAGACTCATTCTATAACTCTGTACAATTGTCTGGATTTCACAGAAGCACAAATTCAGAGAGGTGCACGCACTGACATCAGTGGCAGGGGCTGTTCTGTAAGACAGAGGACCTTTGTGAATCCTTGCTTGCCCTATGACAGCAGGCACTTTAACTGTTCCTATATAATAATAAGAAGAAACACGAGTTTCACTCTAATTTTGGCACACAATGTTTTCAGGCAAGGAAGCTGCCATCTTGTCCTTGTAAACTTAAAAAAAGAAAAGAAAAAAGGATCCTGTACCTTTAAAGCTTGTTTACAGCACAGTGCTTGTGCTGTGTAATTTGGCCCCTTGTAACACCTGAAATACCTGGCTGATCCTGCCAGTTTCTGCCCTCCCCTTTGTAAACTGACCACAGTGTATCATGGCTGCTGAGCCCTGACACAGAGGTACGTTTACGTGATTCTGTCATTCACTGCGTCTCCTGTCCTCCTCTCCCTCCTCCCTGCCCGTCAGCTCCTGTGTCAGGGCCCGCCCCCTCCCCTCCTGCTGCTAAAATAGAATTATATAGGCCATTTAATGTTGTCTGTTTCCCAATGATAGGTGCTCTTGTCTGTGCTTTATAAAAAAAAAAAAATGCCAATTATACCTAATTTCAAAGCGCCTCTCGGCACTCATGTGACTGGCCGGTTCTCTCCTTCCAACCAACGTCGGTGGGGGAATCTCGGCCCCGCCCGCTGCATCAGACGGAGTAAGGAGAGAGCCGGTCGGTCACATGAGCGCCTAGCAGCGCTCTGAAATGAGGTTTAATCAGCATTAAAAAAATGTAAAAAAAAAGGACACAGGAACACCTATCCTTAGGAAATGGACAGAATTATATTAAGTTTTTACAGTGGGTTAACAACCACTTTACCACTTAAGGACCGTACCACGTACATATACTGCGGCAGATCGGTCCTTAAGCGCAAAATCACGTACCTGTACGCAATTTCTCTTCTCGGGTCTGGGGCGGTGTGATTGGACACAGCGGGAACCAATCAGCGGGTCTGCTGGCCGCGATCGTTCGCTGGAGAGACAGAACGGAGGTCTGCCTATGTAAACAAGGCAGACCGTTGTTCTGTCAGACAGTAAGAGAGGTATTGTGTTCCTGCTAATCAGGAACACAAATGTCTCTCCCTCAGTCTATCCCCCACAGTTAGGAAGCATATCCTAGGAGTACTTAACCCTTTGATTGCCCCTGAAGTTAACCCCTTCCCCACCAGTGTCATTTATACAGTGGAACAAATATACATGTGGCGCTGGTACTGAAACAGATCCTATAGTATTGAAGTCCAAGTGGCCAGTGGCCATGTCTAAAAATAGTCTATTGATTCAGGGCCAGCCTTAGCAGGGAAGCGGAAGCTGTCTCCAAGATATACAAGAAAAAACAAATGCAGGTGTCTCTGAGTTAGACTGTAAAGTGTGTATTAATAAAAACACATAGTAACTTACATCAAGGTAAATAAGGAAGGGTACATCTGTGGGTAAATGCTCTGCGGGGCATCCATCGCACTGGTCAGTAGAAGGTACGCTGTCTCAGCCACTCTGTGGGCTCTCCCGGCCGGCAGGAAGATGGTATGGTGGTGGAGAGCTGGAGAAGAGGCTTGCAACGCTCCTTGGACCGCAGTGCTAGAAGGGATGATGTCACAGGCTTGATCGCGACATGTTTCTGGGCTGGCGCACCTTGGAAGTGGGGGGAATGCGCTCTCCTTTTTCAAACTAGTTCAGATGAGTTGGATGTACTAGTATTTATATATACGTTGTGCTGCCATCTAGTGGAAAGTTCTCATTGCTACAGGCAGTATTTTCAGTAAACATTCAATAAATGGATAGAGACAAAATACATTCTCGGATAGAAAAAAACACATACACATGTATATTCCATACGTGCATTCAAAAAGGCAATGGCAATATGCATTTGTGATATGGAAAAAAATATAACTAGCTTGAAAAAAGGAGCGACCATTCCTCCTACCAGCAGGGTGCGCCAACCAAGAAACATGAAAAAGGAAATACCACCAGCACACCAGGATCTCCAAAAACGGTCCAAAACATTAATATCAAAAAAAGCAAAAGCGACATTTCGGAGCCACCTAGGACCCCTTCTTCAGCCATGTGATGTGAAGAAGGGGTTATGCGTGGCTCCGAAATGTCGCTTTTGCTTTTTTGATACTATGTGATTAAAGCTTTGGACCCATTTTTGGAGATCCTGCTGTGCTGATGACATTTCCTTTTTCATGATTGCATTTGGTTCCAGCCGATGGTCATTTCAGCACCCAATTTAAAATACAACCGTTTGTGCAGGAATGTGTGCGTTGGGAGCATTGCATTGGAAGCCCAGGAACATGTTGCGATCACGCCTGTGACATCATCCCTTCTAGTCCAGCTCTCCACCACCATACCATCTTCCTGCCGGCCGGGAGAGCCCACAAAGTGGCTGAGACAGCATACCTTCTACTGACCAGTGCGATGGATGCCCCGCAGAACGTTTACCCACAGATGTACCCTTCCCTGTTTACCTTGATGTAAGTTACTATGTGTTTTTATTAATATGCACTTTACAGTTTAACTCAGAGGCGCCTGCATTTGTTTTTTCATTTATACAGTGACAGTGCATTTTTTTTCTAGCACTGTATTGCTGTCACTGGTCCCCAAAAAAGTGTCACTTAGTGTCAGATTTGTCTGCCGCAAAAAAAAAAAAACAGGTGATTAAATACCACCGAAAGAAAGCTATTTGTGGGAAATAAAGGACATCAATTTTATTTGGGTACAGCATTACACGACCGCACAATTGTGCTATATCGCAAAAAATGGCCTGGTCAGAAAGGGGGTAAAACCTTCCGGAGCTGAAGTGGTTAATCTTTGACTGCCATAATGCTGTACATGTGATCAGTTATGACACCAGCCATCGGATGGTTTGACAGTTTGGCTGAGAGCACAACCAATGTGACAGTTACATTTCCAGCATGTGCCGAGTTCACTTCCATCTGAACTAAAAATATTATGAACAATTTTTGAACAGAAGTATGGGGCGATGTATTTTGATCATATTTGAAGATCTGCTTTAAATTAATAAATACGGTGTAAGAGGCACAATAACTCATTGGCTTCCCTCGGTCTACTCTCTTCTCAAGCAATAAGGGTTCTATAGCAATGTGTTTATCCCAGGATTCCCAAAATTTTAGTAATTCTTTTTTTAAGTGAACGTTAAAGCTAAACACCGGAAGTTCCATGAAAAACACTCTTGCAGCGATCCCCTGTGGCTAGATGAAAGGAGCAATATTCAACTTATAAATGAATGGTAATGTGTCCTTCGCGCCATTAGGGATAGTGAATGAACCTAGTGTCCATATTAAATGTGATGATAGGGTTATGCAGCAAAACCTAATGGTGTACACAAAACCACAGAGCAAAATTAAAAATCAAGGTGATCTCGCGCATAACTATCCATGAACACATTCGCAGTATCCATTAACCCATTAGAATCTGGATAGAAAGCCGAGACATACACCAATTATCTGTTGATATGTTGATGTGAGATACTACATAACCCTAAGGTGAGAGTTTAGTGAAACCGCATTTGATGAGAGAATTCATGGAATTCAACATGAAAATCATCTTTCATCAACCTTAACCTACACCACTTAGTCACACATCTGGTTTTACCTCCCACTTCCCTTTGAACTTGGAGCATAATATACAGTACTATCATCTATTTTTGGACTTTATATCATTATTAACCATTTATTGACTTTTACACCATTTGATTATAAGAAGAGTTTTTTGAAGTGATGATTATCACATTTCACATGTGCGTTTATTTTATTTAGTGGTATTATACTATCACATTTCACATGTGCGTTTACATAATCCTATTCAGTGTTATTTCTTTACTATTTTCATGCATGTGCACTTTTTTTTTGGCAATTAGTGTACACAGTGGTATTTATTCACATGATTTGTTCTCATCTTTATTTTATGACTATGTGCAAGATCACCTTGATTTTTAATATTCAACTTATACCTTGCCGTGACAGGCTCCTTCCATCTGTATGTCTGCCCACCCCTTCCCCAAAGCCTTTTCTCTGAGGTACTCTGGCTGGCATACTGAGGTCATCAGGTACAATGCAGGACAAATAGCCCTGCACTGTATGTGTGGATGCCCAAGGTCCACCCATAACCTGGAGCATATGCAGCTTATTCCTCTACCCTCAGACTCACCAAGTTCAGCTTTAAATTACTTTTGGGTAAAAAAACAAAAAGGGGGTGGAGCCGACGACAAATATATTTTTCCTAAGCTTCATTTCAATTTTTTTGTTCTGCTGGGAGAACCACTAGCAGATTTCTAAGGACTGAAAATTTTAAATGCTCCCAAAATGTTATAAATAAAAAGCACCCCCGGGGCATAAAGGTCAATTATAGATTTTTGTACCAGAGGCATGTAGACTTAACCCCTTATTAAAATGCTAGCAAACACTGCTTCGTGACTTGTACCTACAAATAAGCTCATAATAAACAGGTACAAGGAATATCTCCTAAATACACATATACCGCTACCTCCACAGGAGCCGCTTAAGTATGTTTGGTTTTGTACTCTTCCTCTCAACCCCAAGAACAGCCACAGCCCCTCCGGCACACCTGGAAATAGTGCAAGTGCAAGGACCAATGAAAACACACAAATTATGATAAAACACAGAAAGTGTCTTTACTGCAACATTTCTGTGGAAATGGGTAACAAACAATACAGTATATAGTCAAGTAATCCAACATGGAGAGCAATAACTGAGATCAAGAGCAATATAGCTCAACACTGTATTCAGGCTGCTTTCAGGGGATTCCAAACCTGAGAACCCCAGGAACAGAGGCAAACACTACAGCAGTAGCAATTTTATATCATATTGGTTACCTCTATATAAATTGGCTCTATGAGTCCAGGCAGGAGGAGAGCAGAAGAATGACCCTCTCTTATGTCAAACCTCTCTTCTATCCCCTGACACCACAGGCCCATCTACAAACACTGTACTCAAATCAACATTCAATGAATCAACCCCCAAGGTAAACTATCCCACACACCCACTAATACAGAGCCCTGAGTCTGTGTGTCACTGGAGGGCCATTTAAAGGCGTCGTATGTGATGCATACTAGCACATTATGCTCTTGACTTGCAAGGGTTCCTCCCTCCCCTCTTTGCTGACTTTACTAACTCTTGTTTTCATAAATTAGTTACTAAAAACATATTTTGCACGAATTAGCCATATTTACTATTTCCTCCTCCGGGTCTCTTTTTGAAGCTGTCTCTAGCAGTGCTGCCACACTCTTGTTACATTTGTGCCCCCTGTGCTGCTGGGATCTACGGAGACTCATAGGAGTCCTCTACATGGGTGCTCCTACTTGGAACTAGAACTGTATGTGCAACCTTTCAGAGTGCCGCACACTGAGCAAGAGCCATGCCTTTTCACCTCTACAGTGGCGATTGATGGTGGCTCGGTGTCCCCTTCATGCTGCTTGTGTGCGGTGCTCTGAATGAATGCAGTCATAGTTTAAAGTGGAAGCACACAAGTACAGGAGACTTCTATGGGAGTGTAAAGGTCCTGGAGACACAAATATAATGGGAATGTGGCAGTGCAGTCCAGGGGGATGGTTTCAAAGGAAGGTCAGGAAGAGGAAGTTTATAATATGAAAAATAAAACACACACACCAAATGCATGCAAGTTATGTTATTCATATTCGATTTATGAGAGAAAAAAAAAAAAAGGTAAAGGAGGACTAAATATCACCAAGTTACACCTCTGATAATAGAAATACAAAAAGCTCAAATCTGCCCAAAACACAAAGTTAGATACGCATACACCCATCTTTGGTAAGAAGCAATATGTTCTTTATCAGACTTTATCAGCATTACAACCCTGCAGAGGTGACTAGTAGCACGGTGTATAGCGCGCTGGTTATGAATTGCTGACCGATTGGGGCCTCGCCCTCCTGTCACTGCGACAACTGTCTCCTGTGATAGAACACAAAGCGCCACTTGCTGCCATTAACACTTCAGCTGCCAGAGCCATGAATCACTCTGCTATGTCCACAGAATCTCATCCCAGACCAGCACTGCTACCAGGTTTACTCAATTGTAACAACTCCCTATACAAATATACCAAAAACATTTCAATACGGCCATTTCAATAAAAGATACATGTGGCCCTTTACAGAATTCTCTATCAGAAAATGCCAGTTTTGTGGCTGTCCTGCCAATGTAATAGATTCAATACAGTTTGAGGTTCTAACTTTGAACAAACTGCAGATTCAGATTTGAGAGGATCATTGCCATGCAGCTAGGTATTACAAAATGAGGTCAGCATTGGTGGCTCCCAGAGATCATTCCTTTAATGTCTGCATTTGGAATATATTTTAAATATAACAAGCATGTATTTATGGAACACTAATTGAGGACTATTGGACACGTCATAATATTCACAACTCTGTATGTCCAAACAAAATTTAAAATACAACAAATCTATATAATGGGTAAAAGCGTTGTTTAATATAACACTGTAATAGTTAATGAACAAGACAAGTGTCTTCCATCTTCATTCAACTCCTACACACAGCTGCTGTCACATAGAGGGCAATGATGAAGCTTCAGCAGACACTTCTCAAAGTAAAGTGGGATAGATGTTCATCTTCATGTAGGACAAACATGACTGACGGAGCAGTACAAGTTTTTTTTTCAGCGGCAAATAACATTTTCACTATATTTTCAATTTTATAGAAAAAAAAGTGTCTCTGATTATATGACTGATGTATTTAAATAATGAATAAAAAATTGGCAATCACCTTGTTCATTATGATTACCTCACCCAAAACATTATAAAAAAAACTCTGTTCCAACTTTGAAAAGCCTATCGGGAAAGGAAGAAGTTTCCACAATATCTCAATTTGTCAAGTTTCCCAGAGGTTTTGACACCCAGTGCCGGATCACACTGGGGCGACCTGTCAGGCGACCTAGCTGCATTAAGTCGCACTCCATTCAGGGCAATAGAACCATTCTAAATGGAGCAACTCAAGTCGCTTTGGGGGCAACTTCGGAGAGGCTTGCATTGACCTCTATTAAATAAGTTGTTTGCAAGTTGCGCTAATTTGAAGCCGCCCCAGTGTGGACCAAGACCAAGTGGCATTATAGTGTGTAGGAAATAGAAACGGTTAGCAGGTAGGCTTTTATTACAGAAGAGACTATGGGGGTTTATTTACTAAAGCTGGGAGTGCAAAATCAGGCTCACGTCTCAATAGAATAGCTTCTAACCTCAGCTTGTCCAATTAAGCTTTGGCAATAAAACCTGGAAGCTGATTGGTTTCTATGCAGAAGTGAGCCCGATTCTGCACTCTCCAACTTTAGTAAATAAACCCCTATGTCTCTGCTGCCATGGGAGCATCTTAGCTACCTGTTAGTATTTCATGACTGTACGCCGGGCCAAGCATGTGAGCATATGCAGCTCACTGAACAGTCCTGTCATTCCTTCGGTGCCGGGATGAAAACTACAGGGTGAAGTGGACAGTAGTTATGTTATCCAGGGCCGGCCAATCAGAATGGCCAAAAATGGTCTAACACATAAAATTGGAATCACAGTCGAGGCACGGCATAAATGTTGCTTTGGCAGGTAAGTACAGCAGATGTTAGTTCTGCTTTAAAAAGGTGAACTCCATCTTTTGATATACTTTATTGGAAGACATGAGCATGAAGGATAAAAACACACAAAAGCAGCAAGGGTCAGCGGGTTTTATATTACCCCATGACATGCTGTTTTGCTAGAATTCATCTCAAAGTAATTACCAGTATTGAAAGAAATAAAAAAAAAAATTACCTTAAAAAAGTCATCCTGAAGTACGACAGCAATTGGGAAGGGTTTTATCGATCTGTTTGGCAGAGTGATCTTGCCACCTTTGGTAACACTAAAATCAAGCAGAGACAGGTCACAATACTGCAAAAGTTTTTTTCGATAAACAGATTGCTACTACATTTAGGTCTAAAGCACAGGGACATTTAGAAGCTCAAAATCACTCAAGTGTACAATTTCCAGCATCTGGAGAGCCACAGGTGGCACGTACAGCTGGCCATATACAAGTGAACGGCGGTACATGGCCGTACTTCTGTTAAAGCAGAACTTCACCCAAAATGGAAGTTCCATTTTAAGGCCTTCTCTGCTACATTTGGCACTTTTTTACCGGAGGGAGAACCATTCACAAAGCGAAGTGCACCTTGCGCCATGTGCAGTGAGTGGCCAGGCGGCTGTGAAACCGCAAACTGTCATAGCCAAGTGCCCACAGTTAAGATGCCGACGCTGAGGGCAGAAGACTGTCTACACCAGATTCTCAGGTGAACACAGTGCTGGATCCTGGGACAGGCGAGTGTCTGATTATTAAAAGTTGGCAGCTACAGTGTTTTGTAGCTGCTGACTTAATTTTCAAAATAATGATTGGAGTTCCAGTTTAACACTGATGCACCTGTGTCACTGTGTTTACCCCCAAGTGTGTGGCAACTTACTCTGAATTCCAAACTAGCACACGCACTGTACTCGCACGTAGGGGTAAACATCAATGTATAGGAGCATCAGTGTTCAAAGGAGGTCTTCACTGTACTTGGTCATCGCTTCAAAGTAATACCCCATATGGGGCTTTGTCCTGTGGCCAGAGACCGGCTCAGTGAAGTCTATGGAGCTGTAATGCACAAATAGAATCAGGACAGTGAAGACTTGCAATATTGGATGTAAAGCAGAGAGCAGAGCCATGACCACCTGGATCATGGTAAGTATACATCTGTGGAGAAGGGTGGGTTGGGCAAGTTCATGAAATGGCACAAAAATAGAATATGTGAACTTTGTTTTAAAGTGCACTTAGCCTTTAATGCCCAGAAGCATAAACTTAGCTTTTGGCTCTAATCAGCAACAGGAGCCAAGAGACAGTGTTTTTGGGGTTTGGTGGAGCTGGTCTAATCAGCGCTGTCAAAGACGGAGTCCATGTTCTTATGTAAGCAACAATTCTAGCAGCTTGCACAGGGCTTTATTTTCTCTTCTTGGGGACAGCAGAGTGAAAGATTAGAAAGATAAATATATGTATTAGTGGAGGTCTGCACTAAAGAAACCCTGCTGCTTTGCCCTACACGGGCAAACCATGGCTTTACTTTGAGGAGTTTCAGGAATCCCAGAAAAAGAGATTCTTCTGTTCCTATAAGAACTCAAGGACAGGGAACAGCTAAACCCGATGGATGTGCAAACTTCATTTAAAATGGGGAAAATATTCTTCAGGTCTCATTCACTGGTTTTTCCACTGTACCTAACCTCTGAGAGCTGCATACAAGCAGCCCACTGAAAAAGAGCCACAGACACAGCCGCTCATCCTGATGTGACAGACAAGAGGGTAATTGGCCCGTGTATGTAGGACAAGTGGCTGTGTCTGTGCAGCCACTGTGCCCCAATAGACTTCAATGGACTGCTTACATACAGCACCTGGAGGTTAGAGACAACAGAAAAAACAGCCTGTTCATGGTATGTGGGTCTCAGCAACTGTGTTAACAAGGCACAGCACATCCACAGCAAGTGTTAAGGCTGTATTAAAGTGAATGTAAACCTTACAAAAAACAAAGATGATATACTTCCTTGCTCTGTGCACAGAGCAACCCCGATCCTCTTTTTTGGGTTCCATGATGGCACCCCTGGCTCCTCCCCTCCCCTGAGTGCCTCCAGAGCAAGCTGCTTGCTATGGGGGAACTTGTGCTGGCTCGCTCCCGGGCATCTAATTATCCCTGAAGGAGAGATTAATTAATAAATCTAAAACGCATTGGATGCATGATCTCCAAGCAAACTACCTGCTGAATAACAAACCCTCCAAAGAGATATGTAACATAGCCAAAATATCAACGGCATATTGATGTGTACAATGGATCTTGGTATAAATAGGGCCATGCGTGTTTTTACCAAGGCAATGTCTTTTTAGAGCTTTGTAATAAAAAGTTTTATATATAAATGGTTATGCATTTTTTTTTTTTTTTGGTTGCCTTCAAAATCCCATAAGGAGGGTCTTTTTCCCCATTTTAAGCTTAAAATGTCTGACAACACGAATTTAAAGTAAGCTAAACAGAGACTCTCAACGCCAAATAGCAGCTGAAAATGGAAATGAAACGAGAGATAAAAATATGTGATGCAGTATAATGCTGCCCTCTGTATTCATCACAGCTTACAGCACTGCAATGGAAGAGAGTCAGATAAGGAGGGTCCAAGTTTTCTGGTTTGGAAAAAAATAAATAAAAAAAATACCATTCCCGCCAAGCGTACGCAGATGTACCTACTCGGCTTTTTTCCAGGGTTATACCGGGATAATGCCCGCAGCTGCAGGCATTATCCCGGTACTGTTTTTTAGAGCTGGCGATCAGCTATCCAATTATAACAACTGATGCGGCTAAAAGCCGCTCGGCTGTTATACCGGAGGAGCGGGAGGGGACGTCTCCCCCCTCCCGCCGCCCTTACCGGGCCTCCCGTTCCATCAGGAGGCCCGATGACCAATCGGCCGCCTCAGGCGGCTGGGGACGGACTGGAATGAAGCCGTGAATGGCTTCGTTCCAGCCTCCTAATAAAAAACACGGAAGCGACGTCACGACGTCACTTCCCGTTTACTCGGCTGATAATGGCGCCGGTTTTAAAAAAATACACAGTATTCAGAATCGCCGTTTTCGGCGATCTAAATACTTTGAAGTGCAAAGTAGTAAAGAGTACCTGTCACCACCTATTACTGTCACAAGGGATGTTTACATTCCTTGTGACAGCAAAAAAAGTGATCAAAAATTTTTTTTTTTTAAACACAATTAATAAATATAAAATTAAATAAAATAAATAAGAAAACAGTTTTTTTTTTTTTAAAAGCGCCCCCGTCCCCGCGCAGCAAAGAAAACACATACAGAAGTTGCGCGCCCGCATATGTAAACATTCATTTCCTAAAGACAACCTCTGGATAGGAGGGTGAGCATGTGCACCCAACTTCTTTGGTCGACCATGGCAAGGTTTCTTCTATCCTGTTAAACCGCTATATGGTCTTGGCCACCGTGCTGCAGCTCAGTTTCAGGGTCTTGGCAATCTTCTTATAGTCTAGGCCAGTGATGGTGAACCTTGGCACCACAGATGTTTTGAAACTACATTTCCCATGATGCTCATGCACTCTGCAGTGTAGTTGAGCATCATGGGAAATGTAGTTCCAAAACTTTTGGGGTGCCAAGGTTTGCCATCACTGGCCTAGGCCATCTTTATGTAGAGCAACAATTCTTTTTTTCAGATCCTCAGAGAGTTCTTTGCCATGACAAGCCATGTTGAACTTCCAGTGACCAGTATGAGAGAATGAGAGCGATAACACCAAATTTAACACACTGCTCCCCATTCACAGCTGAGACCTAGTAACACTAACAAGTCACATGACACCGGGGAGGGAAAAAGGCTAATTGGGCCCAATGTGGACATTTTCAATTAGGGGTGTATTCACTTTTGTTGCAGATGGTTTAGACATTAATGGCTGTGTGTTGAGTTATTTTGAGGGGGCAGAAGATTTACACTGTTATACAAGCTGTACACTCACTACTGTACATTGTAGGAAAGTGTAATTTCTTCAGTGATGTCACATGAAAAGGTATATTAAAACATTTACATACATGTGAGGGGTACCAGTAGAGGGCACAGGAGCCAGGGCAATCAGCCTGAACTCCACTGGGTCGGTCAGAATCCACACAGAAGAGAGTGAAAAAGAAGTACTGTTTGGACATAAAGATTATAAAGATTGTATATACACACACACACACATAAACACAGGCTGCTTTCACATTGATGGGGTTTACAGGCGCTATAGCGCTAAAAATGGTGCCTGTAAAGAGCCTCTCCTCTCACTCCAGTGTGAAAAACTCAGGGCTTTCACACTGGAGCGGTGCGCTGGCAGGATGGTAAAAAAAAGTCATGCAAGCTGCATCTTTGCAGCTCTGTAGGAGCGGTGTATGCACCGCTCCTAAAGCGCCCCTGCCCACTGAAATCAATCGGTAGCGCCGCCAAATCGCCAGCAAAGCGGTGCTTTGCGGTAGATTTTAACCCTTTTCCCGCAACTAGCGGGGGTTGAAAGCGCCCCGCTAGCGGCTGAAATGCTCAGCAAAAAAGACGGTGAAGCGCTGCTAAAAATAGCAGTGCTTTATTGCGGACGCCCCCAATGCCTCCGTTTAAAAGTAGCCACACACGATATGCATGTGCCTATCTATTTTAATTCTGAGATTAGGTGCATCAGCTGAGGCGATTTATTTCACAGGTTTAACCACTTGGCGTTGGCGCTACAGCCGAATAACGGCCACAGCACGGACCTGAAGATGGCCTCCCCTTTGCACGCAGGGTGCGCGCTGTGATTACCGAGTCACTGAGACTCGGGTGATCACAGATTTGAGTAAGGGGCCAAACCCAGCCCCTTACCACGTCATCAGCTGTCAGCCAATGACAGCTGATCACATGATGTAAACAAAAGCTCGGTAATCATTTTTTTTTCTCCTTACGCTGACAGTGTGAGGAGAAAAAAAAGCAGCAGATCACCGGTTTATGTGCAAGGGACATCGGTCCCAAAGAGGAAGAGGCAATTCTGCCTCATCTTTGCACACCAGTACCCCCTGCCAGTGCCCACCAGTGCCACCTATCAATGCCCATGAGTGCTACCTATCAATGCCCACAAGTGCCACCTATCAATGCCCACCAGTGGTGCCAATCAGTGCCACCTAGCAGTGCTGCCTATCAGTGCCAATAAGTGCCCAATATTGCCACCAATCAGTGCCCATCACTGCCACCTATCAGTGCCCATCAGTGCCGCCTCATCAGTGTACATCAATGAAGGAGAAAAATTACCTGTTTGCAAAATTTTAAAACACAATACAAATATATACATTTTTTTTTTTTATTCGGTCTTTTAAAATTTTTTTTAACAAAAATTAAAAAACGCAGAGGTGATCAAATAACACCAAAAGAAAGCTCTATTTGTGGGAAAAAAAATGATAAAAATTTCATTTGGGTACAGTGTTGTATGACCGCGCAATTGTCAAAGTGCATCAGCGCTAAAAGCTGAAAATTGGTCTGGACAGGAGAGGGGTTTAAGTGCCCAGTAAGCAAGTGGTTAAATAATTACAGGTGGATGGGTAGCTGAATATATCTCATAGAGGGGACCCAGACAGACCTAAAAAGCAGACTGCCAGGTGTTTTTTGCATATGAAGCATTAAGGTGAAGAAACACAAGCCTTTACAACCCCCTATATTAGCTGTGCAAACTGCCAAGCTGTAATAAACACTGACATATACATTCAGCAAGGAGATGCTTATCTAGTTTTCACAGGGAGCTAGCATGTCACTGCTCTGCTGGTTGAAGGGCAAATGAAGCTGTCCATTTAAACCCTCAGAAGCTCACAAAGGCAGGGGCCATGCTAATTAACAAAAAAATACAATTAACACATACATTTTACATAAGTGTGCTGGATCCAGCCAATGTTGAAAAAAAAAAAGTAGAATATGTCAGTTATAATTAAGTTTTCTTGCATAGCAAGACCACTTACTGTTATCTCACATATATATTATTCTTATTATTATAGCCAAATTTACCACCCTAACTCCTCCCACAGTTTTTACACTACATAGACAAGTAATATACCGAAACGTGCGGATTGTTCCCGAATGGTGTGCTATTACTTTGTGGAACGTTTCGCCAAATGGTTCACGAAATATCGTCGTTTTTGCGGCGAAATTGGTCCCATAGGAATGAATGGGGAAACTAGAGTGGGAGATGACAAAAGCTGGAAAATCAGAACATGATTTCTAAACTGCCGCCACTCCCTCATTTTCAAGCCCACCTACACAAATCTTATATCAAAACGTTCAGCTATCCCTGCTGCCACTAAACATGTCCACGGCGGGGCGTGTCCAAGATGTCGGCTTGAGCAGACGTGCTTCCCGGAGCTCTGCTAGAGATTAATCCTGTGACCCTATCCTGCCTGGTTTGTCTGCCGCTGAACCGAGCACAGATAACCCTCTATGCCGTCCCGATCATCTGCCCGACAGAGGAGCGGTAAGCAGCTCCGATTCCCCCCACTTACAGCTGTGCTTGCTGAGGCCGCAGTGTCCGGAGTAAAAAGCCCGCGCAGCCATTCCAACATGGCCACTCAGACGGCGGCTGATGAGACTCCCTCCCTGTCCCTCCCTGGTATACCAGAGGTTATGGCTGCTATATCAGCGTGTCAAGCCACCCTGTCAGGGAAAATGGAGGCAGTGCAGACTGATATCGGGCTGATTAGACAGGACTTGGAGAAGTTCCGTGGTCGGCTGGGGGCGGCTGAGCAGAGAGTGGGGCGGGTGGAGGATACTACAGAGGAGCACTCAGTGGCGATCCGGACCTTACAAAATAAAGTAAAGGTCCTGGAATATCGCGCTGAAGACGCCGAGAATAGAAGCAGACGCAACAATCTGAGGATAGTTGGACTTGCAGAAGGAACAGAGGGGCAGAATTCAACTGTGTTTGTGGAAGACCTCCTGAGATCCCTGTTTCCTGGTGCCTGGCTTTCCCCCTATTTCACTGTGGAGAGGGCGCACAGAGTACCACCGCAGCGAGGACCGGCTGGTTCCCCACCCCGCACACTGATTCTCCGTCTATTAAATTTCAGAGATAGGGATGAGCTGTTGAGAGCTGCAAGAGGCACAAAAGAAATCACCTATCAAAATAACAAGTTGCTACTGTTCCCTGACTACACCATCGAAACCCAGAAGCAACGTAGATCTTTTGATGCGGTTAAAGCGGCCATGAGGGCGAAGGGGATTAAATACAGCATCCTTTTTCCAGCAAAGTTAAGAGTGGTAGATGGTGAGACAGTGCGTTTTTTCACCAATCCCAGGGAAGCTTCCTCGTGGTTGGAGAAACTGCCTTCCCTGAAGTGAACGCCTCATTATATTCAAGTGCCTGAAACACCTGTATTCTCAGTTGTTTTGAGCTGGTGAGGGTCACACGTACTTGTTTAGATCCTGCAGTTACCACGCTCCTAATGCCCTCCTAGTTTGAAGAGCGGCCTTTATTAGAAAAGCAGACACTTCAAGATGTCAACTTATATAGATCAGATGGCTATGGAGTCCTGACGTTTGCTGCAGAAGATGGCTACAGCCCTTATGTCGGTTCGAAGGCAAACTATCTTAAGTTTGACATCCACAAGCATTCCAGGACGCAATTGATCTTAAAAGCTTAAGTTTTGTGCCCCTGGTTATACCAGGAGAACTATGTATACTCTTTTCTAGGTTTGGACTAAGTTAGTTCTCTAGCATCTCCTATTGGGAGGTAGGGCGGCCCCCTGGCTGACTTGGATTGCAGTTTCCCCTCTGTGTAATAGAGGAGAGGGGCGGCTGACTTTCTGATAGCTGGACCGGGACGCGCCTCCTTGAGTGAGATACTCTAGTGGATTTGGGAGTTTGGGGGAGATATGCATGATCCCAGTTCTGGGGGTCTGCGGGGTGGGGGGTGGGGCGGGCAGCAGTTGCTGACCCTTGTTGGTTTTGGTTTTGGTTTAGTTTTTTTGTTTTTCACGGTACTTTTTTCACATACTACATTTATGGAATTAATACATATCTCTGGTTGTGGTACAGAGTTAATTGAGGAAAGAGATACGCAACTCATGTGGCTGTGGATGGGGGTATCATGTCTTCCGCCTGGGTGGTTTACCCTCCCCCTAGTTATGGGGCGGGAGGGCGATTCATGCTCCTGCTTTCCTTCTCTATACACACAATATGGCTAGCTTTTCAATCCTTTCCTGGAATGTCCGAGGCCTGAATTCGGCTGTTAAACGTTCTCTGGTCTTCAATTATCTTAAAAAACATACCCCACATATCTGTATATTTCAGGAAACCCACCTGGTGGGATCCCGAGTCCTCGGCCTCAAACGGGCATGGGTGAGCTTACATTACCATGCCACATATTCAAACTACTCCCGGGGAGTAAGTATTCTAATACACCGGTCCCTCTCTTGTCAAGTTCAGGACGTTAGGACTGACCCAGGCGGGAGATATGTCATTGTGCATGTGGTAATTGATAATACAACATATGTGATTGTGGGGCTTTATCTCCCGCCCCCTGCAGATATGTCCCTCTTATATGATATCATGCGTATTGTTATAAAATATGATACTCCGTTTGTTATGTTACTGGGGGACTATAATTTGGTCCCGTCTCCGGAGGCTGACAGACTCCACCAGTCAAACCGTAGAACTCCTGACCTTATGCAGTGGGCCGATACATTTGAACTCATTGACGCATGGAGGCACTATAACCCTTCTGCTAGAATGTTTACATGTCATTCGTCCACATTCCAGACCCTCTCCCGCATTGACCTGGGGTTTGTTACGCGGGCGGTGCTGCAGAGGGTCTCAAAGGTGCAAATTTTACCTAGAGGAATATCTGATCATGCCCCTATTCTGTTGACGGTGAGATCGGGCCCCACTGCTGGGAGGAGGCTGTGGAGACTGTCGGGACACTGGATCGCAGACCCTAAGGTGCAAGAGGACATATCAGAGGCATTGTGCCATTACTGGCTTGAAAATGGTGATTCAGTGGGGGCCTTGATGAGCTGGGATGCCTTTAAGGGATGGCTGAGGGGTGAATATATTTCCCGCATTGCCAATAGTCAGAAGCAGGCTGTGCGGTCGCTGAAAGAATTGGAGGATGAGCTTCGAAAAAAAGAGGCCTGCTATGTTGCCACCCCTACCCCCCTTAATTATGGTAATTGGCAGTTTGCTTTACGGTCGGTTGAGCTCCTTAGAATAGACATGACAAAAAAATCAATGCTTAGCACTGCCCAGAGGATCTTCGAATACGGAGACAAAAATGGCAGGCTACTGTCGTGGTTGTCCCGGGGCCAGAACCCTAGCACCCATATTGGATGTGTCAGAGATGAGGGAGGTGTTCCTCTCACGAACAGGGACGACATTCTTGCTAGGTTTGTGAGATATTATGGTTCCCTTTATTCTACTAGGGTGGATTATGACTCGGAGGAACTTGGGGCCTACTTGGATAGGGTTGATTTTCCGTCCCTGTCCCGGGAGGCCAGAGAGAACTTGGAAAAAAATATCACATTGGAAGAGGTCCAGATCGCTATGGCCCAGATGCAACCTGGGAAGACCCCTGGTGCAGATGGCATTCCGATCGAATTTTATACCACTTATCAAGAGTTTCTGGCTCCTAGGCTCACGGGGTTGTTTGCGCAATTTGCTGAGCTCGGGTCATTACCAGAGTCTATGTCTGAAGCGGTAATTGTGCTGGTGCCCAAGCCGGGTAAGGATCCCGAGGACTGCGCGTCGTATCGACCGATTTCCTTAATCAACGTCGATGCTAAGCTATTGGCCAAAATACTGGCAAATCGCCTGGCGCAGGTCCTGGATGACCTGGTACATGTGGACCAGACGGGATTCATGCCCGGTAAGGGCACTGACATAAACTTAAGGAGACTACAGCTTAACCTGTCCATCCCTCATGAGAATGCTGGATCCAGAGTGATTGCCTCACTCGACGCCGAAAAGGCGTTCGATTCGGTCGAGTGGGGCTACCTCTGGGAGGTCCTGGGTAGATTCGGGTTCGGCCCCCATTTTTTGCACTGGCTACGGCTGCTTTATGATGGACCTTCTGCTTGTGTTAGGGCCAATGGGGGAGTTTCAAAGGGGTTTCGTCTACAACGGGGTACGCGTCAGGGTTGCCCCCTCTCCCCGTCCCTCTTTGCCCTGGCGCTGGAACCCCTGGCCATCTTGCTCAGGGCGTCCCCGGAGGTGGAGGGGCTGCGTATAGGCTCCTTGGAGGAGAAGGTGTCTTTATACGCCGATGACGCCTTGCTATACCTGCACGACGCAGACTCCTCCTTGCGCGCTGCTCTGGAGCTCTTCGACGGGTTTGGTCGGTTTTCGGGAGTGAGAATAAATTGGACCAAGTCTGTGTTGTTTCCTCTCGACCCCCTGGCGCGGGCCACGGCGGCCCCCACTCAGCTGCAATGGGTTTCAAGTTTCAAATATTTGGGCATTCAAATAAGTCGGGACCCCTCGGAATTCTACGAACTAAATCTCCGCCCTGTTCTAACGCAATTTAGATCTAAGTGTGCCTCCTGGGGAAACCTTCCACTCAATTTGTTAGGACGCATAAACTTGATAAAGATGGTCTTCCTTCCCAAATTCAATTATTTATTTCGAAATTCCCCGGTGTTGATTCCTAACACATTCTTTAGAGAACTGGATAGTTGTATTGGGTCCTTTATTTGGGGAGGCTCCACCCCTAGACTAGCACGATTCACCCTATGTCTTCCGGTGCGGTGTGGGGGACTGGCGTTGCCCAATTTCCGGGTGTATTACTGGGCAGCCATTTTGGTATCGGTCAGATGGTGGTTTCTCCGTTCTAGAGCCAATGCGGCAGTCTGCCTTGAGGCGGCTTTTCTGGGCTCCCTGGGAGATCTTGGGAATCTAGTGTATAGAGGTTCTGGGGCATATGTTAATCTGCCACTTCCAACTAGGACGACACTTAGAGTGTGGGTGGTGGCTAGAAGGAGGTTTATCAAGCCAAATCGCTGGTCACCCTTTCAACCCTTGTGGGGTAGTGTCAGTTTGCCACATTTCCGTACAATTCCGGACCCACAACTCTGGGCAAAGTATGGGGTGAAGACTATCCGAGACATTATGCCTGCCGGGAAATTACTGACATTTAAAGACCTTTCAGACAAATTTAAGCTTCCCAGGTGGATGTACTTCCGGTATCACCAACTGCGCCATGCAGCGAGAGCACAGTTTCCGGAACCTGTTGCCCTGGCCATGGACCCTATGGAGGAGCTTTTGGCCCAGGAATCACTTTCCAAGCCTCTCTCCTCCCTGTACCTGTCTCTGCTCAGCTTGGACTCTCCCAGACTGGAGAGGCTGTGGGAGACCTGGAAGGCGGACATTCCCACCTTGGAGAGAGAGGAATGGAACGATTGTTTTGAGGAGGGATTTGGGTTGGTAATCTCATCCCGAGATAAAGTAATACAGGCCAAGTTTCTTCATAGGGTGTATTACACCCCGCAGCGACTGCACAGACTGTACCCCTTGAGAGACCCCTTGTGTGGTCGATGTAGGAGGGATGAGGGAACATATTTCCATATGTTTTGGACGTGTCCTGAGGTGACCAAGTTTTGGGCTGCAGTATTTGAAGCCATTAATGAGCGTCTCGGGTTAACATTGAGGCCATCGCCAGAGCTGGCGCTACTGGGGGTACAGGAAGATGATCAAACGCCAAGATATACTAAACTCCTAATTGGTTTTTTGTTTTATTATGCAAAGAAAACTATTCTGCTTAGGTGGACGTCTGCAGCCCCCCCCACCATGACGCTCTGGGAGGAGACCATTAATAAGGCTCTTCCACTGTACAAAATGACATATTTGAATAGAAAATGTCCCAAAAAATTCGAGGGTATTTGGTCACCCTGGACAGCTTAAGGGTTTGGCCTAAGGCTACATGATGGTTGGTGTACATGACTGCTGTCTGGGGGGCTCTGGTCCCCCCCCCCCTCTCCCTCCTCCTTCCCCCCCTCCCTCCCCCCTCCCCCCCCCCCCCCCCCCCCCTTCCTCTGCCCCGGCCTTCCTTCCCCCCCTTTCCCCCCCCCCCCCTTCCCAACCAGTGGGACTCTATCCGGGTGTATGATGATAAAAAATTGGGGAATTCTTCCCTTATATCTTTGTTTTCCAATTGTCTAAAATAAATTACGCTTTCTGAAAGTAAAACTGCTAAATTACATGATAGGTGATTAGATGGATACCAATGCTTGTATTTTTTTTTGATTTTTCCAACCATTTATGACATGTATGATACACCAATTCTTTCTTTCTGTCTGTACCATGTTGATCTTTTATCAATAAAATGAGATCTTTTGACCGTGAAAAAAACATGTCCACGGCTAAGCCATAGTCCTGATAGTTTTCACAATATGACCATTTGTTTGCAACTCACGCCGTCCATTGACATTCATTGAAACTACACTCTAGCCCCCTCCAAATTTGAAGGGCAATTTCTAAACTGCGACCGTGCCTTCATTTTTAATACTTCAGAGACATACTATACATCAAAATCTAGGTCTGGGTCTTGTGATTCTCACAATATAAAGATCTTCGCTGTAGGATGTATAGTTTTTAAAATACGGCCATTTGTTTAGAGGTCATTTCAGGAAATTTTAGCCATTAATCAGAGTGTACTGTTAGTGTTTGTTTTGTTGCCATGGTTACCAAAGCTTCTGTTATACACAGGGGGGAAGGTGGCTGGAGCATCTCAGCTGATTACAGAGCCCGGGGGAGGGGACAGACACACCATGTACTGATTTATAATAGAGGAATATGATGGGGCAGTTTTGATGGGGTAATTCTGATGGGGCAGTTTTGATGAAGCAGTATTTGGGAAGCATAAACAGGGCATGAGCGTTGCTAGGAAACAGTGGTTGTAAACACAAGATGCTGAGACACTCCAAATGCATGTGACTTCATCTGCTAGACTTGATAATGCTTGTAGACTCCTCCCACAGTTTTCACACTACAGAGACAAATAATATACCGAAACGAGCGGATTGTTCCCGATTGGTGTGTTATTACTTTGTGGAATGTTTTGCCGAATGGTCCACGAAATGACGTTTTTGCGGCGAAATTGGTCCCATAGGAATGAATGGCGAAATGTTCAAAACTAGAGTGGGAAGTGACAAAAGCTGACAACCCCATGATCAGCCAAAACATTATGACCACCCCATGATCAGCCAAAACATTATGACCGCCCCATGTAAAAAAAAAAATATTTTTGAAAAAAAAAATAATTTTTGAAAAAAGTAAAAAAATAATTTTTGAAAAAAAAAAAATCATTTTTGAAAAAAAAAAATATATATTTTTGAAAAAAAAACATGTCAGAGGAGGTAAATGACACCTGGAAGGAAATTTGAACTAATTTGCATAATAACTGTCACATCTGCTGACCAGTAATGTTGCAGAGATTTTGCTAATTTGCATAATAACTGCCACCCAGGAAGAGCTAGTTGCCGTGGCAACGCATGTTCAGTGATGATGTCATAGTGAGTCCTACCTGATAAACAGCTGCTCACAGATGCCACTCTGACACTTCTAACTAGAAGCTCGTAGAGTGCAGACGTGTTTTCAGTTGCTCTATTTCAGAGTTGATTAATTATTCATTGTTATTCAGAACATTATATAATATATATTAGAGGAAGGACATTACAGTCTAGGCGTTAAAGAGCAGTTTGTTTATATTTAAATTTATAAAAAATAAAATAATAAAATGGTGAGACAGATCCGTAAGAGGAAGGAGTCTTTTGCTCCAATCTCCCAGAGGCAACTTAGGGAATCTAAGGAGGAGGAAGAAGAAGTCAGCAGAGTTGAGAACATCTGCTGTTCAACATCTAATAATTCAGATATGAGCACCAGAAAGAGGTGCAGAGAGGAAGTATCTGATAGCACTAGAGAGGAAGGACGGGACTCTGTGGAGGGGAATGGTGCAACCCCAAGGAAGCAGAGCAAATATGACAGCGCTGCAGAGACAGGACAGAGCGCTGTACAGCAGAGAGGAAAGAAGAGGAAATATAATGAAGAGCCTGAATGTGAGAGTCCTGTGGTGAAGAAGAGGACAGTACAGAGCTCTTCAGAGGAGGAAGATGATACTACAAGGAAGCAGAGCAAATATGACAGCACTACAGAGACAGGACAGAGCTCTGCACAGCAGAGGGGAAAGAAGAGGAAATCTACTGAAGAGCCTGAATGTGAAAGTCCTGTGGTGAAGAAGAGGACAGTACAGAGCTCTTCAGAGGAGGATGGTGCTAGAGAGACAGTACAGCACGCTACAGAACAGGGAGGCAAGAAGAGGAAATCCACTGAAGAGACTGAATGTGAGAGTCCTGTGACCAAGAAAGGAAGAACAGACAAAGCAGGTAAGTGTTATACTAACAGATCATCATGTAGTACATGGGGGGAAAGGTATTTCTCCATCAACTTCAACATTAGATAAAACTGAATTCAAACAGCGGAAATTTGGTTTGTTATACAGAAGATGTAAAAATGAAAAAAAAGTGTAACTCTGACAGGAAAGAAAAATTACATACATGATACAGGCCGTCAGCAGACTGCAGTCTTTGTTTTTCTGAGTCCCACCTGTAACAGTTTATCACCTGGTGATCTGGTCAGTAAGTCTGTGGTTCAGCTTCCTTTAACAGACCAAGCTGGCCAGCAAAAGATGACAGATGAAAGGGTCATAAGGAGCTAGCAGGAATGGTTTGAAGGGAACCTGTAAAAACAATACAGGGGCTCCAATTGCTGACCTGTTCGTAGCCTCCCTGGTGGTTTTCCCAAGTGTGGCTCGGGGTTAAATTTCAGCACCATTAGCAGTAACCCCGAGCCACACTCGGGATTGCATTGCAGGATCCTGGAAGAGGTTACTTACCTTGTCCCCAGGATCCTGCGATGTCCCCCCGCTGTGTCCGTGGGCTCTGTCCTCCGCCCCAATGTCCTGTGTGCCGACGCAAAAAAGAAAAAGAAAATTCATAACATATACAGTACACTGTAATCTTACAGATTACATTACTGTATGAAATCATTTCACATCCCTTTTGTCCCCAGTGCTTTGTCCAATGCCCTGCATGCAGTTTTATATGATATATACTGTTCTTTCTGCCTGGAAACTGGAGATTGTCCATAGCAACCAAAAAGTGTCCCTTTACATCAAAAGTGGTTTTAGACCAGGTATAAAACAGCAATAGTAAATTAGAACACTTGCAGAAATGGGCAATAAAGAGGAGAATTTTTTTTATTATTATTATTATATTGTTTTTTATAATTATTTATATTTATTTATTATATTATAATTTATGATTTTGTGTTTCAAACACAAGTGTATTATTGCTAAGAATTACAGGCCTACAATATAAAACGCCAAATTTCTCTGCAAAATAATTGTACCGCTTTTAGATGCAAAATTCTGAAATAATCTTTTTCTCTCTTTCTCTAGGAGTTAGCGGAACAACATTGACTCACAGCACAAAAAGCAAAGAATGTGAAACGGCCTCCCTGGGTCCAGAGGACTTCATCTTCCATACGATACTTAAAGGAGGCTTTAAGAAGGTAAGTGATCAAAGATAACTACAAAGAGGGGCCATAAACACTGGGGGGACACAATATGACCCTCCTCACAGAAGACTGTACACCATGTGCAGCATAAACATGTACACTCAGCTAAGTCTGCGGAGAAAGGAGGGGAATGAAGTTCTGAGCAAGAGTATCTCTACACCCTCGCCCCCAACTACTGCAAGGGTTAAATGCTCATTTTGCCTAGGGGAGGTGAATATGGCGAGATCCTTAACTTATTAATCACTTCCCTGGCAGCCAGTGCTCTCCTCCGCTTCCCATGGCCCTCAACATCCTCCATATAATGCAGGACTCCTGGATCTGCACTATATGGGATGAGATCAGAGCTACAACTGGCCAGGCAATGAAGGGAAGAGACTTCGGAGGGAGTGATCATGCAGTGCAGAGTAAGCCTGCGGGAATAAGGAATACAGTAAATACAGTATATCACCTTATTCATCATCCCCAAGGTACAATGAGCAACTAACCCTTGTAGTGCAGAGGGTGACCCCACTGCAAGGGAACATTTTAATAAGGAGTGTCACACTGTGCCTGGCAGTGCAGCAACCAGACTTCTGCAGAGTAAATTCTGATTGGTTGGTCTGGGTTATGATACTTATGAATAAGCCTCCTGTGGTAAATAAGACTGACGGAGTCTCTCTGTGTATATGGTACATATGGTAGTCGGTCAAATTTCAGCAAATGGCAAAACCAACAGGGCATAAAAAGAAGATAGATAATTAGGCATAGAACATGAGGATTGTCTAATAATGATGTTACAGCTAGAGTGCATGGAAAAGATTATGTATTAACTGTCTCTCTTCTACAGGTGGTGCTGGCGACACATCGTGATAGCGGAAGACTGGTGGTTGTGAAAATAGTCAACAAGTCGATTCCAACTGGCAAAAAACCAGACATGATCCTCAATGAGCGCATAGCTCTGGAGAAGGCTGGGGGCAGTCTTTTCTGCACCCATGCTTATGCCGCATTCCAGACGGAGGTAAGTCTAATTTTGGAAAAGCTAAAAATTCAGAATTATCAAATGAACAGTATATATAAAATGTTACAGAAGCACAAACATTGCTTGAATCCAGGATGAGATTACATTAATCCGATGTAGGAGAAGACACCAGAAACATGTTACCAAATAATGTACAGTGCTTATAAAAGTTTAGTGTATGTGTCCTTTCTCCATGGAACACTACAGTATTTACAGCAACTGCTTGAAAGTGAGATGCTATAGCAAATTATACAATGGTGTCATTTACAAGCTGTATATGAGATAGATAGATAGATAGATAGATAGATAGATAGATAGATAGATAGATAGATAGATAGATAGATAGATAGATAGATAGATAGATAGATATCACGTAGTGTGTTTTGATAGAAAATTGTAACATGTTACTTTCATTTGGACCTTTTAATTGAAATTCATTCACTGACCTGTCTGTATTCTTTCCCCAGAATTACTTATTCTATGTTATGGACTATATGAGAGGACATCTTTTTAACATGTTGAACTACTCGGTCCCATTTGAGCTCCCCAAGCTCAGACTCCTGGCAGCGGAGCTCGTGTGTGGTCTGCAGTACCTGCATTCCAGAGGCATCGTTCACAGGTAATATAACATTCTTCAATCATTTTACAATTCACCCCCCCCAAATGAATGAATGGTTCAGCTGCTGTAGATCCATCTATTCATGAGTTACTACAATTCTTCTCCTTCCTCTGTTGTAAGCGGAAGGGAAGCGATTAACATTGTGGTCATCACAGCGATCGCAAGGTACTGAGCTGTTCAGATCAGCTCTGCACACTGTGTCTGTGTACTGAGCTGTACAAGCATGGCTCGGTACACAGTGGTTAGAGGGCACAACAGCTGCCCAAAGGTGTTGTATATAAACAGCCCAGTAGTGGTCTGTACGGTGGAAGGTAAGTGGTTAATGACAGCGCAGCTCATTTAGTGCAATCAGTTCATGAAAGATATGACTGTGTCCTGAATCATATCAAGCTGTGCATGGACTGTGCTAGAAAAGGGAGCTTTGTGATTGTTGATCCCTCTGTGCATCAGTAATATTGGGTTATAAGGGGGATAATTGTCTGAACTGCAGGCCTGACCCTTTTTTTTCTTCTCCACAGGGACATCAAGATTGATAACATTCTTGTAGATAGCACCGGTCATGTAAAAATTGCTGACTACGGCATAGCAGTAACCAACGTGTATGGATTCAACATGGTGACAGAATACCTTAAATTTATGCTAAATGGGGCCCCAGAAGTAAGTAAATGAACATTTATCTCTTATCTATTATATTAGTCCTGAAGAAACCTGTATAAATCTGTCAATAAAGAACCAGTCTCAGCTGAGGGTCCCATCTGGCACGAAAGAAAGCCAACGACTCCCAGCAGCAGTGCTAGTTCCAAAGCTAGCAAGTCCTAGTGTGGCCTGCCCTAGTCTACCCTTTGGAGGTAGAATAATCACAGGTCTCAGGACTAAAATACATTTTAAGCTGGGACAAGTTTAATCCACAGGGATAGGTTCTCTTTAATGTGCCAATAACTGGGAGACATATAAGGAAAGTAAATAACTGCTTTATTTGGACTGTAGAAATCTCAAAATTGTGTTCTGCAATTGAAATTTAGCTCAAAAACCATCCAGACCTGGGGGTCCTGTCCAGTTACCACCCAGTCCTGGGGGTCCTGTCCAGTTACCACCCAGTCCTGGGGGGGCCTGTCCAGTTACCACCCAGTCCTGGGGGGGCCTGTCCAGTTACCACCCAGTCCTGGGGGGGCCTGTCCAGTTACCACCCAGTCCTGGGGGGGCCTGTCCAGTTACCACCCAGTCCTGGGGGGGCCTGTCCAGTTACCACCCAGTCCTGGGGGGGCCTGTCCAGTTACCACCCAGTCCTGGGGGGGCCTGTCCAGTTACCACCCAGTCTTGGGGGGGCCTGTCCAGTTACCACCCAGTCCTGGGGGGGGCCTGTCCAGTTACCACCCAGCCCTGGGTGATCCATCTCTTTGTTTAGGATTATTTGAAATTCATATATTATGTATCCCTGATATCATTATTCTTAGTGTCAGGATAAAAATTACTCTTGCAATTTGACAAGGGTCAGAGAATTGTACTTATACTTTGTGTGTACAGACAGTGAATCTGGACAGTGTGTAATGGCTAGTTTATGTTGGCTCCACATAGAGGTTGGATGATTCTAAATTACCTAAATTATACATTTAAATGAAAACTTCTGGGTGGAGCCTTGTTCTAAATGATGCTGCTTTCCAGTCTGATTTATCACTCTAATCCTCTCTCTCTCTCTGATTTTCCCACAGATGTTTTTCAAGATTCCGTATGATGGAGCCGTGGATTACTTTGCATTGGGGGTCTTACTATTTGAGCTAATCTTTGCTTATCCCCTCTATAATGGCCGTTACGGTGATACAAAAACCATAATGTATGAAGTGCCACGCTACCCAGACGGCACTGACCCCGACCTCAAGGACTTTCTGGAAAAGGTACGTAGTGACAGTCCAAGTGGGACAGGGAAAGTAGACATATAGGCTCAGCCAAGGAGCCAGTGTGCTTTATAAATACGATTGGAACTTCACTTGCTTTGGGACTCTGAAAAAAGTGAAGCCCCATTCATTGTAATGATTGTATAAAAATTTTTTTAAAAGTGTCATGTGACAGCACTCATATCCTATGATCAAGCATTATTTGCAGCATTATGCAGAGAACACACCGCAGACGCCACATTGCGCTCAGCATTTTATTAATAGGATGTACATTGCCAGCGCCGTGTGGAGTATTTCCTGCGATGTGCGGAGAGTGAAGTCCACAGGACTATATAAATAGACTTCTTAGCAATGTTATGCCATAGCTGTCATTTCATGTTTTTCTATTTTTCCCCTACAGCTCCTATGTAAAGATCCATGCAGACGCAATGATTTCATTGCCGACATACAAGATCATCCATTTTTCAACGGCATAAACTGGAAGGAACTGGAAGCGGGGAAGGCACCCCCTCCTTTTTTCGTACAAAGGAAGGTAAGTAAAAAAATCTGAGCAGTGTGTGTGTATGGTCCACCAACCTGTCACTGTACATAGCTGTGACCAATCATGACACTTTTAGCGGGGGTGTTTATAGAGGAAACAATATACTGTGTAGTGCAAGTGAAGCTGCTCTAGATCTGAGGGAAAGCTCTGCTGATTTCTATCATCCAATCATGTGCAAGTAAAAATGTGTTTTTTTTCCTTGCAAGCGATTGGGTATTCTTTGCAAAGTGAAGCTTTACCTCATTTACTAAGCTCTAAAGCAAATTCACTTGCAGTACACAGAATACTTGTCTTTACTAAATCAACCCCAATGTGTAAAGCTGTGAATGTGAAGATAGCAACTAGCAGATCTCAGTCTGACTCTCAATCTGAAGACTCAGGAGAAGTGAGTAAAGTGAGATTAGGGGACAAATATAAACTATTCAGAAGAGAGTTTGCACAATTCTAATAGTGAAAATCCTCATCTTTACTTATGCACAGTGGTGACTGGTATTTGACATCTCACAGAGGTCATAGGGGCATTTCTTGTAATTAGTAGTGGATCTCATGGATTTCTCTTTTTTAGGGCTTCAGAAACTTGACAAGAGAGACGATAGAACCGGAAGACCTGATGAACAACATGAATGATTGGGGAAAAACTATCGATCCTATTTCAGCTGAGAAACAGAAGCTGTTTGATGGCTTTTCCTTTGTCAGTGACGAATGGAAAGCCATGCAGAAGCTGAAATGAAGCCAAACACACCAGGTTGTTGGGATCAGGGTAGAGGTGAGGGGGTTGTGCTAGGAGGGATTAGGGAGTTTAGTGTGCTAGGAGGGATAGGGTGGGCTGTGTTAGGAGGGATTAGGCGAGTTGTGCTAGGAGGAGAGATAGGGTGGGCTGTGCTAGGAGGAGGGATTTCGGAAGGTTTGTGCTAGGAGGATGATTTGGAAGGGTTTGTGCTAGGACCAGAGACCTAGCACTCTTTCAAAATCATCTACAAGCATGTGCTAGAAGGGGGATTTGAGAGCAGGGGAGGGGGGTGATAGGAGGAGGAATTTGGGTGGGTTTGTGGCTAGGAGGGTGATTTGGAAGGGTTTGTGCTAGGACCGGGGACCTAGCACTCTTTCCAAATCATCTACAACCATGTGCTAGAAGGGGGAATTGGGGTAGAGGTTATAGTTTGTACTAGAAGGGGGATTTGAGAGCAGGTGAGGGGGTGATAGGAGGAGGAATTTGGGTGGGTTTGTGGCTAGGAGGGTGATTTGGAAGGGTTTGTGCTAGGACCGGGGACCTAGCACTCTTTCCAAATCATCTACAACCATGTGCTAGAAGGGGGATTTGAGAGCAGGTGAGGGGGTGATAGGAGGAGGAATTTGGATGGTTTGTGGTTAGGAGGGTGATTTGGAAGGGTTTGTGCTAGGACCGGGGACCTAGCACTCTTTGCAAATCATCTACAACCATGTGCTAGAAGGGGGATTTGAGAGCAGGTGAGGGGGTGATAGGAGGAGGAATTTGGGTGGGTTTGTGGCTAGGAGGGTGATTTGGAAGGGTTTGTGCTAGGACCGGGGACCTAGCACTCTTTCCAAATCATCTACAACCATGTGCTAGAAGGGGGATTTGAGAGCAGGTGAGGGGGTGATAGGAGGAGGAATTTGGATGGTTTTGTGGCTAGGAGGGTGATTTGGAAGGGTTTGTGCTAGGACCGGGGACCTAGCACTCTTTCCACATCATCTACAACCATGTGCTAGAAGGGGGATTTGAGAGCAGGTGAGGGGGTGATAGGAGGAGGAATTTGGGTGGGTTTGTGGCTAGGAGGGTGATTTGGAAGGGTTTGTGCTAGGACCAGGGACCTAGCACTCTTTCCAAATCATCTACAACCATGTGCTAGAAGGGGAATTGGGGTAGAGGTGAGTGGTTTGTGCTAGAAGGGGGATTTGAGAGCAGGGGAGGGGGTGATAGGAGGAGGAATTTGGGTGGGTTTGTGGCTAGGAGGGTGATTGGAAGGGTTTGTGCTAGGACCGGGGACCTAGCACTCTTTCCAAATCATCTACAACCATGGGCTAGAAGGGGGAATTGGGGTAGAGGTTATGGTTTGTGCTAGAAGGGGGATTTGAGAGCAGGTGAGGGGGTGATAGGAGGAGGAATTTGGGTGGGTTTGTGGCTAGGAGGGTGATTTGGAAGGGTTTGTGCTAGGACCGGGGACTTAGCACTCTTTCCAAATCATCTACAACCATGTGCTAGAAGGGGGATTTGAGAGCAGGTGAGGGGGCGATAGGAGGAGGAATTTGGATGGGTTTGTGGCTAGGAGGGTGATTTGGAAGGGTTTGTGCTAGGACCGGGGACCTAGCACTCTTTCCAAATCATCTACAACCATGTAGAACCTTCCTATGGTCCTCAAACACACCCAGATTGAGCTGGAACAAATTGACCATACCCAAACGGGAAGGTGGAATAGGCTTCCCAGATATTCACAAGTATTACTGGGCATCCCAACTCACCAGAATTGTCAATTGGCAAGTACACGCTCACAACAAAGCTTGGATCCAGATTGAAAACGCCTTTGCTCACATACCAATATCACACCTTCCCTGGATAACCAAACCGTCTGTACCAAAAGAATGTTCCACCCACCCACTAATAGGTCCCACAGTGCTTAACTTAGCATGCAAATCACTCAATATAACGCCATCCCCTGGGCCCTTGACCCCACTAACACAAAATCCTGACTTCCTACCGGGCCTCCTAGGACATAATATGCCAGACTCCACTAATAATCCACAAATCAGAGCCCACCAATTCTTTCATAACGAAGAACTCCTCGCTGCCCTCCCAGATCTTAATTTACCCTTTTTTAAATATCTTCAAATCAGACACTTTCTCCAACACACCCCATCTATAGCACATTGGCATAGAGATCTAATCCCCTTTGAACGCATTTGCACCAGTACGGAACCCCAGAGACACCTAATATCAGCACTGTACGTACTATTGTTTTCTGAAAACAACCCAAACGCCAAGACAAACCAACAATGGCAGATGGAACTAGCCACCGACCTCTCAAAATAAAGAGTGGGATAACATACATGAACACATACACAAAGGGACCATCAACATTTCCGTGCAAGAAAACAGATATAAAATATACTCCAGATGGTATAGGACACCCGATAAAATACACAGATTTTGACCCAGTGTCTCCCCGCTCTGCTGGAGATTCAACTCCGCTCAAGGATCACCACTTCATATTTGGTGGGACTGTCCAATGATCCAACCATTCTGGCAGGAAATTCATCACTTGATCTCGCAAATCACAACATACAATCCAGACTTCACCCCAGCACAATACTTGCTTCACCACACCTCTCTTCCCATGAAGACGTACAAAAAATCCCTCATCCTACACCTGATTAATGCCACCACCCAATGTATACCGGTGCATTGGAAAAGCACATACCCACCTACAGTCTCTGAATGGCTCCACCGTGTGGAGAAAACGGCCGACATGGAGAGACTTATCCACCAAGCAAAAGAAACTCCCACTTAATTATCAAAACACCTGGGCCTGTTGGCTGCATTATAGAAACTCCACAGGCACTGACATTCCCCACTCAAAATATAATTTCCACCAGAGGGAGACTAGTTAGACTCCACCCAAGACATACAAATCATTTATCACTCCCATCCCATTCCCCCCCCCCTCCCCCTTTTTCTCGCCCACCAACAGTGGGTAGCCAGATATATAACAACGGACTACCTGGGTTACAAAACCCATCAACTATCCTATATGGGGTAATACCACGACAAGACATGCCTAAATCCTAACAAAGACTGGCCAGATCTCGGCATTAATCTAACACATAAAGGCGTTTTAAAGTCTGCCCACAGACGAACCACATCTAAACTACTAACTAAATGCATCTCGATGGCCCCCACCCGCCCACAGATAGTTTCTGACGGGGTAAACGGGTGTTGGGATGATCCGTTTAGGTTTGTCTCTCCAACACATGCATTGCCCCACTGGTTTACAAAACCACAGATGCACCTTGAACGCTTCGATCCTAAAGGTACACTTGCCCATGAATACTTAGTTCCCTACACAGTCGCTGATACCCCCCTTGAAACACATACATCCACTATCATCGACTGAGTACAATAAGTGGAAGTTCAATGTATACATTGTACATTTACTCTGTATTTTTGCTATGTTGAAAAACCCTGAATTCCTGATTCTGTAACCTTGTTATTCATACCTTTGTTATGTTATAAAACTCAATAAAATCTTTATAAAAAAAAAAAGTTTGGATTTCTTCTGTAGGCGCTTTGAGTGCACATAATTGATGTACCCCGCTCTGCAGGGGCGGGCCTTAAAGAACCGAGGCATATGGGCAGCACAGAGGCTTAGTGGTTAGCCTTGCAGCACGGGGGTCCTTGGTTCAAATCCTGACCAGGACACTATCTGCATGGAGTTTGCATGTTCTCCCTGTGTTTGCGTGGGTTTCCTCCAGATACTCAGGTTTCCTCCCACGCTACAAAGACATGCTACCTTGCGTTGGTGGTGCAGTGGTTAGCATAGCTGCCTTCCTAGCAGCTGACCCGGGTTCGATTCCTGGCCAACACCATCTCCAAGTACTTGGAGTCCCCAGAGAGAAAAGCACTATACAAGGTCAATGCTGAGTATATTACTCAGAATAAAGAACGAATAATGAATGAATGAATGAGAATAAAGAACGAATAATGAACGCATCAAAAATACACCAGAGTGAATCTAAACACATCAAATATACACCAGAGTGCATCTTAACGCATCAAATATACACCAGATTAGGGCTGGGAGATTTTCTTAAAAAAACAAAAAAACTTCGATTTTCTTTAAAAAAAACTGGATTCACGATTCGAATCGAGTTTTTTTTTTTTGGACACCACGCTGGTCCTGAGGCGCTGCGGACATGAGTTTTTAGGCGAGGCCGCGGCTTCGGCCTAGTCCGCAGTGTCCGGCCTCGCGGACTAGGCTGAAGCCGCGGCCTCATCTAAAGGCTCCTGCCCGCAGCTCCTCAGGACCGGCGTGGTGTCAGCACCGGTCCTGGGGAGCTGCAGGCAGGAGATTTTAGGCGAGGCCGCGGCTTCGGCCTAGTCCGCGGCATCCGGCCGCGCCTCAGGACCGGCGCGGTGAAAAAAAAAAATCTAAAAAAATCGATTTGCTTAAATTTTGAATCGATTTGACCTCTCAACGCGATTCAAGATTTTAATCGCCTTTTTTCCCCAGCCCTACACCAGATAGCATCTAAACGCATCCAAAATACACCAAAGTGCATCTGAGCACATCAAATATACACCAGAGAACATCTAAACGCATCAAAAATACATCAGAGTGCATCTAAACATATCAAAAATACACCAGAGAACATTTAAATGCATCAAAAATACACCAGAGTGCATCTAAAGGTATAAAAAATACTGCAGAGAGCGTCTAAACGCATCAAAAATATACACCAGATTGTATCTAAACTAGGGATGCACCGAAATTTTGGCCGCCTATTACGGGGGTGTCGTTCTGGTGCGCCCCAGTCCTCTCCTTTCTCCTCCTCCCCTTCCTCCGATCTCCGTGTGTCACAGAGCTGAACTGCACAGACCGCAGTAACAATGTCCCACCTCCTGTGACAGATGGCACAAAGATCCAATGGTGGGACATTGAATCAGTGTGACGTGGTCACAGGAGGCGGGACATTGTTACTACAACCCTGGCAATTCAAATACAGCTCCGTGACACACAGATCACTGCACTGATTCGGGCACTGGCAGGCTGCATGACGGGCACGGGTAGGCGGCATCTTATACGCAGAGGCAGGCTGCATGACTGGCACACGCAGGCTGCATCTGAGGGGCACACGGAGGCTGCATCTGAGGGGCACACGGAGGCTGCATCTGAGGGGCACACGGAGGCTGCATCTGAGGGGCACACGGAGGCTGCATCTGAGAGGCACACGGAGGCTGCATCTGAGAGGCACATGGAGGCTGCATCTGAGAGGCACACGGAGGCTGCATCTGAGGGGCACACGCAAGCTGAATCTTATGGGCACACGCAGGCTACATCTGAGGGACACACGCAGGCTGCATCTGAGGGGCACACGCAGGCTGCATCTGAGGGGCACACGCAGACTGCATCTGAGGGGCACACGCAGGCTGCATCTGAGAGACACACGCAGGCTGCATCTGAGAGACACACGCAGGCTGCATCTGAGAGACACACGCAGGCTGCATCTGAGAGACACACGCAGGCTGCATCTGAGAGACACACGCAGGCTGCATCTGAGAGACACACGCAGGCTGAATCTTATGGGCACACGCAGGCTGAATCTTATGGGCACACGCAGGCTGAATCTGAGGGGCACACGCAGGCTGAATCTGAGGGGCACACGCAGGCTGAATCTGAGGGGCACACGCAGGCTGAATCTGAGGGGCACACGCAGGCTGAATCTGAGGGGCACACGCAGGCTGAATCTGAGGGGCACACGCAGGCTGAATCTGAGGGGCACACGCAGGCTGCATCTGAGGGGCACACGCAGGCTGCATCTGAGGGGCACACGCAGGCTGCATCTGAGGGGCACACGCAGGCTGCATCTGAGGGGCACACGCAGGCTGCATCTGAGGGGCACACGCAGGCTGCATCTGACGGGCACACGCAGGCTGCATCTGAGGGGCAGACTGCATTTTTCTTGAGCTTTTCTTGCACTAAACGTGCCAATAATGGCCAACAATAAATTCATATTGATTTAAATTGTGATATTAATTAAAAAGTTGAATACAATACAACTATATAAAAATATAAATATTTTTTAAAAACTGTCATTTTGGGTATCGGTTTTCGGCCTAGTGCATCCTTCATTTTCGGTATCGGTTTCGGCACCAAAATTTCCATTCGGTGCACCCCTAGTAACTATATATTGGAGTGCGGCCATCCGGATTTAATTCTTTTCTATTGCAGGGTAGGGCACCTAGGGAGATCAGACAAAGTACTACATGTATTTGTATCCCATTGGTAATTCAATAATGTTAAGACAAAAAGTCATATTCTTTGTAACATGAAGTCCAGGTTTCCTGTCACTAGTTTGTTAGGGCCAAGCTGGCCCAAACAAATTATTTTCATTGGTAATTATTTTTATTCTGCCACTGTGAGCACTGTAGTAGCATCAGAGCTACATACTACAGCACAATGCTCTGCCGCAGTACAGAAGACAAAATTGAGTCAGGTGGAGTGCTTCTCAGCCATTCAGAAGAAGCCTTGAATTTGTATCAATGAATACAAGGCTTTCTCTGATTGTCCAAGGTGGAGATCGTGATATCATCCACCCACATCTCCACCTCGGCCAATTAAAGGAAGCCTTGTGTTGACCAATGAAAATTCGGGGCTTCCTCTGAATAAAAATTAAATAACTCAGCGCTGACACAAAGACAATAAAAATAAAATGCAGACAAGCACAAAGGCAAATTCAACAAACACCTCAAAAATCATAAATGTAATAAAAGTGCTGCGCAAATAAATTGTCCATAAAATATAAACTAAAATAAAAGATGAGATGAGATCCCCAGTGAAAAGTCAGAACGCCTAGGGTAGGATCGGGGGTGACCAAGAGATCCCTTCACCATAGATGGATGGCCCCTCACCTGCAATCTTCGACCTGAAACAGGTCACACAGCATGTAAACCAAGTAGGTAAGCTGAGAGCCGGGCGGTAATAACTCCACATAAGCTGCTCTCTCTCTCATCAGATGGCATATGAAATGAAGCAAAGATAATATAGTGCTCTCCGTTTCTAAACTTTATTAAATGAAGTAAAACAAACTAGTGCACTCACATAACACAGCACTCAGATCCGAGTGCCGGCTGAATAGCGTGTAATCGTATGTTGACTGACAGCCGCGGGTGACGTCATGCGCTCCTGGCCCCCGTACGCGTTACGTCCTGTGGGCGGGACTTCATCAGCGTGGGGCGGCTTCCTCTGAATGGCTGAGGAGCACTCAACCCAACTTAATCTTGTTCTGACAGCAGACGGGACGTCCTCATGCTGCTGTCAGAACAGAGCGCTATATACTGTATGTAGCTGATACTACTACAGTATAATACGCTGCTGGACAGTTTTAAAGTATACCTATAGGCAAAACTTTTTTTTTCTATGTACAGTTTTGGATAGTGTTGAGGGGTTGCAGCCCCTGTCAAGTTTCTATTGCTGTGTGCCCCCATTAGGGAGATTCATTCTCTATATCTGTCCTGTTTACCATTATCACTGAAAGAGAAAGTCCCAAAACTGGGCTGACCTCACAACAGGAATAGTGAGGATATCTTATCCACTTCAGCCCCAGAGGATTTGGCTGCCAAATGACCGGGCCACTTTTTGCGATTCGGCACTGTGTCGCTTTAAATGACAATTGCGCGGTCGTGCGATGTGGCTCCCAAACAGAATTGACGTCCTTTTTTTCCCCACAAATAGAGCTTTCTTTTGGTGGTATTTGATCACCTGTGCGGTTTTTACTTTTTGCGCTATAAACAAAAATAAAGCGACAATTTTAAAATATTTTTTACTATTTGCTATAATAAATATCCCCAAAAAATAAATAAAAAAACCCACATTTTTTGCTCAGTTTAGGCCGATATGTATTCTACATATTATTGGTTAAAAAAAAAAAAAAAATCGCAATAAGCGTATATTGATTGGTTTGCGCAAAAGTTATAACGTCTATAAAATACGGAGTCGTTTTATGGCATTTTTATTAATAATTATTTATTTTACTAGTTATGGCAGCGATCTGCAATTTTTATTGAGACTGCGACATTATGGCGGACATTTTTGATGCTGTTTTGGGACCATTGTCATTTATACAGCGATCAGTGCTATAAAAATGCACTGATTGCTGTGTAAATGACACTGGCAGTGAAGGGGTTAACCAGTAGGGGGCGGGGAAGGGGTTAAGTGTGTCCTAGGGATGTGTTCTAACTGTGTGGGGGTGGGGCTTACTGTGACAAGACACTGATCACTGCTCCCGATGAGAGGGAGCAGATGATCAGTTTCCTGTCACTAGGCAGAACAGGAAGATGCCTTGTTTACACAGGCTCCCCCCCCCCCCAGTTCTGTGACCCGATCGTGGGACCGGAGGCAGATTCAAAGCAACACATATATAGATATATATATCTATATATCTATATATGTTGCTTTTGCCTGCCCGCCCAATTCTGCCGATGTATAAGTGCGTGAGGCAGTCGGCAAGCGGTTAAAGTGTTTGTTAACCCCCCAAAAAATTTGAAAAAAATATACAGATTCTGGTCCCTTAAAGCAGATTACACAGCACAGTACTTGGCTAAAAATAGCGGCGCTTTACTGCAGACGCCGCCCGCACCCCATTGTGAAAGGGGCCTAATAAGGTGGCAAAAGCCGAGGAAAGGTTGTGAAGATTTAGGCCAATAGCACCACAGAAGCTGTGTTATGCCCTGTACACACGATCGGACATTCCGACAACAAAATCCATCAGATTTTTTCCGACGGATGTTGGCTCAAACTTGTCTTGCACACACACGGTCACACAAAGTTGATCGGAAATTCCGAACGTCAAGAACGCAGTGACGTACAACACGTACGATGAGCCAGGAAAAATGAAGTTCAATAGCCAATGCTGCTCTTCTGCTTGATTCCGAGCATGCGTGGAACTTTGTGCGTCGGAATTATGTACACACGATCGGATTTTGTTGACAAAAAATTTGAGAACCAGATCTTAAATTTTGTGCGACAGAAATTCAGATGGAAACTACACACGGAATTTCCGACAAAAGGCTCCCATTGAACATTTTCTGTCGGAAAATCTGACCGTGTGTACAAGGCATTAGAGAAGCTGAAGAGTGAAGCAGAGAAAGGTAAAAAAGAATGGTAAAAAAGAGGCGTCCTTGTGTAACGCTGGTTTCTGAAAACCTACTGAAGAATGTATTGCACACACCATAATATATCACTCCACAGATCATAAATCTTTGTGAAAGTGTTTGATTTTTAATATGTGCGTTACAATTGTTGGTGTGAAAATTATCTGGATGCATTCATTGTGCAATAACTTAAATAGAATTTCTGACAACCGGTCGCTGGAGAACAAATAGAAAATCTACTGCTTCTTTTGCTTGCAAAACTACAAGTAATTTTTTTATTCAATTAGGAATAAATATAGTTTCTGCAATTAATTTTTAAATGGTCCATTAAAACTTCTGATTAGTTGCTACATTTATTTTAGGCATTAAAATTTCTATTTGGAGTGTATATAAGACCACTTACTGCAAAGGAAAATGTGATAATAAATGAGGGTTTATGAGTTTATCGGTTTCAAAAGGACACACCTTGTTAACAAGGAAATATTACCCAGAGAAAATCTGCCTGTAGTATGGATAGAGTATAGAGACCCTTTGTTATCCAACTTTATAATAAATAACATTAAATAATAATAATGTTGTTTTTATTATTTTAGTAGTATTACATTTTGTTATTATTGTTTTATTACTATTGCTAAATATATAATATATTAAATATTATATAAGAATGCTGTGGTGTATACACATAGGACGGGTGAGGTCATACAGGGTACACTTACCTCTGTGATTTCCCCTCCTGGCACAGTTGACTCTCCTGAGGGTCTCCACCATTGTGTTGCAGTCTAGACCTCAGTCCCATCCTGTGCCGGTCACTGACCACATTTCCCCCCCGATGCCAGCAATGTGTATGGAGGGGAGATCGATCTTCTGTCACAGCTCTCTGTCCCCTTTCACAACCAGAATGAGGAGAAGAGGCATCCATAGACCAGAGCACACACCTACCCCTCCCCCCACGTCCCCACAGTCTTATACCCAACAGGAATACATGGCCATATAAAATCTGCATGAGTCTCTGGGAAGAGTCTATCCCGGACCTCCAACTACCGCACAGGACTCTTTTTTTTGGTCCACACCAGAATCGTATTGCATGGGTGTTCCCTCTAAACTAAGTCTCATATTGCCCCTCCTCCTCTCTTACATAGCAGCACTTCCGCATTACCTCTCCTAGGCGAGAATAGCGTTTGTGTCACCGAACTCACTCACGCCCCCCCTATTAGATTTAGCTCCTTCAATGATAATCTGCCACTGCCCACACTAGTCAATGTAGAGGTCCAGGCATTCAAACAAATGCACTAATGTGCACACCTTCTTTTATCTGGGATGTTGTTCCAGAACAAAGAGGACACAGTGAGATTCTCGTTGGTCAGTGTGGTCACATGCCCATGCTGACCAATTACTGCTCACCATCACAAGCTTTAATCACTTCAGCCCCAGAAGATTTGGCTTCTCAATGACCAGGCCATTTTTTTGCGTTACGTCAATGCGTCGCTTTCACTGACAATTGCGCAGTCGTGTGACGCTGTACCCAAGCAAAATTGATGTCCTTTTTCCCCACAAATAGACCTTTCCTTTGGTGGTATTTGAGCATCTCTTTGTTTTTCGCGCAAAAAATAAAAACTGCAAAGAGCGACAATTTTGAAAAAAACACAATATTTTGTACTTTTTGCTATAATAAATATCCCCAATTTATTTTTTAAAAAGCTAATTTTTTCCTCAGTTTAGGCCGATATGTATTCTTCTACATATTTTTGGGTATAAAAATCGCAATAAGCATATATTGATTGGTTTCTGCAAAAGTTATAGCATCTACAAAATAGGGGATAGATTTATGGCATTTTTATTTTTATTTTTTTACTATAAAAATTTTTTTATCGGGACTGGGACACATCTGACACATTTTTGGGACCATTGGCATTGATACAGCAATCAATGCTATAAAAATGCACTGATTACTGTGTAAATGTCACTGGAAGGGAAGGGGTTAACACCAGGGAGCGATCAAGGGGTTATGTTCCCTGACTGTGTGTTCTAACTGTAGGGGGGATGGGACTGACTATGGGAGATGAGAGATCGTGGTTCCTAGCTATTAGGAATTCATGATCTCTCTCTCCTCACAGAACAGGGATTTGTGCGTTTACACACACACGTACCCATTCTGCCTCTCGCGCCCGCGATCGCTCGTGGCCGGCGGTCACGAGCATCGGCACCCCCGTAGTGCAGCGCCTGCTATCCCGCTTAAAGTGACCAATGTACAGCTATGACGGTTTGTGGAATAGTGCCAGCCTGCCGCAGTATAATGACAGCGGCTGGTCGGCAAGCGGTTAAGATGTCACTGCACTGGCCGCCATGGGTGGCACAGGATAATCATGGAAGAAGCCAAGTTAAGCGTGTGGGGGGGTGGGGAAGTGGTCGTTTGTTCTCCTTTTGTTTTTTTTTGTGAAAAGGTGAACATAAGCTGGCAATACACTAGTAGAAATTTGTTCAAAAGGTTTCATTTTAAAAGAGAAGTATGTTTTTTTTATATTCATACTTACCTAGGTGGATGCTGCATCTGTCCCCCTCCAACACTGAGAACCGAGTGATTGAACACCGCCAATCGCTCAGTTCTCACAGCTCCCCAAGCAGAGAGCTGCTGACTGTCAGTCATCGCTCTCTGCTCTGCCCCCTCCTCACTCACTGGAGCTCTGGGCTGTGGAGGGGGTGGGAGCGGCCGGCTCAGGCTCTCAGCGGCCCGCTGAGAGCCTGAGCCGGTCGAGGGATCTGAGTGGATCCCGACTCCACGGTCGTGATGAAACCTGAGCCTGGACTGACTCTGTGACATTAGCAGAGAGTGGACTTCAGCCCGCTCTCTGCTAAAAACGGGTCACAGGCGTGCAAAACAAACTGCACTCCTGTGATCCATAGAAGTACAGCAACTTGTGGCATCATTTCCTTCCCTCTATAGAGATCTGTGGTGATCAGTTTTCAGAGAGTGCCTGGGAGGAGATAGGTCACCTTCTCACTGTCTGCTTTACCTCTGAGGCCTCATTCACACCAGCAGTGGGGGGGTGGCTGTACACATAATGTGACAGAAATGATTATCCCTGCCAAATGAATAGGACCAATCCACAACTACATGGAACTCAGGCAGTAGCGGTGTGGTAGTGTGGGGGTCTCAGGGGGATACCAGCGGTGATGAGGTGACAGATTCCTCCCAGCCTGAAAAATAAAAAAAAGGAAAAAAGAAGGTGCCGCCATCTAAGTATCAATATTAATAATAAAAACATTCAGAAATTAAAATAGGTTGCACTCACAAAAGTAAAGAAGAATGTGTGGGTCATTTGTCTCCTCAAGATGGTAATAATAGCAAGCGATCGTTTCCTCCTAGCCGCCTGTCAGAGCTTTGAAAAGCCCCAACCACACCCACCTACATTATACTTCATTGTGGCCCCGCCCCATTCACCTACCTGGGCTGTAACAGGTGTACAGCCTCCACCAACCGCAGCTTCTCCTGCAGGTTGGCGGTCGGTAATAATGCAGCTTCACCGCCATCCATGTGAATGAGGCCAATCACAGATCATCATCAGTCAGACAGGGTCAGAGGTCAGGATTTGGGAAGATAGTAACACTGTCTGCCATACACAGCACCCCCATATCATACAATACAGCCCCCCATATCATGCTATACAGAGCCCCCCCAATATCATGCAATACACCCCCCCATTTATCATACAAAACACCCCCCCACATACGAAGAGAAGACAGTGAGAAGCCCAGTGTGCGCAGGAAGGAAGTGAAGGAGAAGGTGTATATAGGAAGAGGTCCCTGAAGTTTGCGAAGCCAAGTGGGTATCCCATAACCTCCCATCCCTGTCCAAGTGTCTAACCCTTGGACCCCTTTTACACTGAAGGCGCTTTTCAGGCTCTTTAGCGCTAAAAATTGCACCGGTAAAGCGGCTCTCAAGCCTCCCCAGTGTGTAAGCCCTCGGGCGGTGGTCTTGCAGGACCGCAAAAAAAAGTCCTGCAAGCAGCGTCTTTGGGGCGGTGCGGGAGTGGTGTATACACAGCTCCTAAACCACCCCTGCCATTGAAATCAATGGGCAGCGCTGCCAGAGTGCCTGCAAAGCGATTTGACAGCGACACGTTGTGGGAGGTTTTAACCCTTTCCTCGGCTGCTAGCGGGGTTTAAAGTGCCCCGCTAGTGGCCGAGAAGCACAGCTATAACAGCAGTAAAGCACCGCTAAAACTCTAGTGTCACATTTGGTACCTTTCGGATTTTCAATTTTTTTTTACCCATGCTGGAACTCCTCTTAGTCTGTAGACATTTCCAGTTATAAAGCTGTATACGGGTGAGAGCCTCTCATTTACACAAGGCGTGGCTGAAGTTTTAAATCCCGTGGATCCTTTCTGGGTAAAAGTGCATCTCATCTGTGCTTTAAATGACAATGATTGATGTACCACTATTGGTGAATATGCCCCTATGTAAACTGCAACTTATTGATGAGTGGTTTTAAGCAACTTAAAGTGACACTAATCTAGTTCATACAAAAACAAAAAAAAAAAAAAAACTTATTTAAAGCGGAGCTCCAGCCCCCCCCCACCAAAAAATTAAAAGTCCACAGCTACTATATTAGGACACTTACCTGTCCAGGGATCCGGCGATATCGGCACCCCAGATGATTTTTCAATAAGTTCCCGGGTGCTGCCGCCTCCATTCCTTGTAAGGGAAACCGGCAGTGAAGCCTTACAGCTTGTTCCCTACTGTGCATGTGCAACGCGCGGTGCGTTTTGTGAATGGCCCGGTGGTGAGGAAAGGAGGAGGGGGGCCGAACTTCTGGGGGTCATCACCGCAACATGTGCATGACTAAAAAATTTGTTTAATTTAGGATTCGTTAATCTTGTTATTTATTTTATTTAAATTCAGTTGATTCATTCAATTCTTATTCAAATTCGGAATTACTTTTCAAATTTTCCATGAAATTACTGATTTTTTCGTTTTGAAACGTTTGGAATCAATTAATTTCTAATTGGTCGAATAAAATTTTATATATTTTTTCGAAATTCGAATGCGACAAAGTGAACAAAAGCTACCCACGATCTTTCGGAGGAATAACAGAACGGCAGTCTGCCTATGTAAACAAGGCAGACCGCCGTTTGGTCACAGAGGAAGAGAGATCTGTGTTTTCTACTAATCAGGAACACCGATCTCTCGCAGCATCCCCCACACAGCAGTGTGGATATAAATCAATGATTTTTTTGCATTCAAATCAAATTTATTTTAATAAAATGCTTTTGGAGTAAAAATCTATCTAAATAAAGTTTTCTATTTAGGATACATTATTAATTTAGTCTATTCAGCATGAAATGGAGCTCAGTTATGTAGCATGAGGCTGCATATTCTGCAATAACATTTTTGGTAAACTCATTTAACGAATCCAAGCTCTGCAAGCTGAGATAACATGCACTGCATTGATGCATTCACACAATTTCACAGTAACCAGGAGATAAAACAAAGTTCAGGAATATTCTTTTATTCCATTGTTTTGCAAATCTATGTACACTACAAACTGTATGATTGAATCAGTTCTGATATCGCTGTTTTACTAACCTGACAGCTTATTATTCTAAATAGGAAACCTTCATTTTGTTTGCAAATATTAAAGATTCTAACTACCAGCAAAAATAAGTCTTTCCATGTAAAGAGCACCTGCCGCCACTGAGGGGCAGAAAATACAGTTGCTCTTTAAAAATTATGATTTAAATCAAGTTGATTTAAATCAAATCCACCCTGCCACACAGTATTGCCCCGTACACACGGTAACTACCAGCAAGAATAAAACCTTCCATTTAAAAAGCAACTGTCATTTGCTGCCACGTCCCTCACCTTATTGTGTCACTGCCACATCACCAGCTGTCCCATTAACCACTTGCCGACCGCCTAACGTAGATATACGTCGGCAGAATGGCACGGGCAGGCAGAATCACGTACCCCCCCGGTGCCAGCGGCGGTCGTCATTTCACTGGGAGCGTTGGGAGGCGAGGGGGAGACCATCCGATCGTGGCCCCCCCCTCGCGATCGCTCCCAGCCAATCGGAATCCTCCCCTGCCTGTGTGTAGCGTCACACAGGCAGAGGATGTGATGTCATCTCTCCTCGGCTTGGCAGTTTCCGTTCCAGCGCCGAGGAGAGAAGACATGTAAGTGCACAAAACACAAAACACACTCAGTAGAACATGCCAGGCACATAAAACACCCCCCGATCGCCCCCCAACCACCCCCCCGTCACAAACTGACACCAAGCAGTATTTTTTTTTTTTTTTTCTGATTACTGATTGGTGTCAGTTTGTGACAGTTACAGTGTTAGGGCAGTGAGTGTTAGCCCCCTTTAGGTCTAGGGTACCCCCCTAACCCCCCTAATAAAGTTTTAACCCCTTGATCACCCCATCACCAGTGTCACTAAGCGATCATTTTTCTGATCGCTGTATTAGTGTCGCTGGTGACGCTAGTTAGGGAGGTAAATATTTAGGTTCGCCGTCAGCGTTTTATAGCGTCAGGGACCCCCATATACTACCTAATAAATGTTTTAACCCCTTGATTGCCCCCTAGTTAACCCTTTCACCACTGATCACCGTATAAGTGTTACGGGTGACGCTGGTTAGTTCGTTTATTTTTTATAGTGTCAGGGCACCCGCCGTTTATTACCGAATAAAGGTTTAGCCCCCTGATCGCCCGGCGGTGATATGCGTCGCCCCAGGCAGCGTCAGATTAGCGCCAGTACCGCTAACACCCACGCACGCAGCATACGCCTCCCTTAGTGGTATAGTATCTGCACAGATCAATATCTGATCCGATCAGATCTATACTAGCGTCCCCAGCAGTTTAGGGTTCCCAAAAACACAGTGTTAGCGGGATCAGCCCAGATACCTGCTAGCACCTGCGTTTTTCCCCTCCGCCCGGCCCAGCCCACCCAAGTGCAGTATCGATCGATCACTGTCACTTACAAAACACTAAACAAATAACTGCAGCGTTCGCAGAGTCAGGCCTGATCCCTGCGATCGCTAACAGTTTTCTTGGTAGCGTTTTGGTGAACTGGCAAGCACCAGCCCCAGGCAGCGTCAGGTTAGCGCCAGTACCGCTAACACCCACGCACACAGCATACACCTCCCTTAGTGGTATAGTATCTGAACGGATCAATATCTGATCCAATCAGATCTATACTAGCGTCCCCAGCAGTTTAGGGTTCCCAAACACGCAGTGTTAGCGGGATCAGCCCAGATACCTGTTAGCACCTGCGTTTTGCCCCTCCGCCCGGCCCAGCCCAGCCCACCCAAGTGCAGTATCGATCGATCACTGTCACTTACAAAACACTAAACGCATAACTGCAGCGTTCGCAGAGTCAGGCCTGATCCCTGCGATCGCTAACAGTTTTCTTTGTAGCGTTTTGGTGAACTGGCAAGCACCAGCGGCCTAGTACACCCCGGTCGTAGTCAAACCTGCACTGCAGTAACACTTGGTGACGTGGCGAGTCCCATAAATGCAGTTCAAGCTGGTGAGGTGGCAAGCACAAGTAGTGTCCCGCTGCCACCAAAAAGACAAACACAGGCCCGTCGTGCCCATAATGCCCTTCCTGCTGCATTCGCCAATCCTAATTGGGAACCCACCACTTCTGCAGCGCCCGTACTTCCCCCATTCACATCCCCAACCAAATGCAGTTGGCTGCATGAGAGGCATTTTCTTTATGTCCTCCCGAGTACCCCTACCCAGCGAACCCCCCCAAACAAAGATGTTGTGTCTGCAGCAAGCGCGGATATAGGCGTGACACCAGCTATTATTGTCCCTCCTGTCCTGACAATCCTGGTCTTTGCATTGGTGAATGTTTTGAACGCTACCATTCACTAGTTGAGTATTAGCGTAGGGTACAGCATTGCACAGACTAGGCACACTTTCACAGGGTCTCCCAAGATGCCATCACATTTTGAGAGACCCGAACCTGGAACTGGTTACAGTTATAAAAGTTAGTTACAAAAAAAAGTGTAAAAAAAAAAAAAAAAACACAAACAAAAATATAAAATAAAAAATAATAGTTGTCGTTTTATTGTTCTTTCTCTCTCTATTCTCTCTATTGTTCTGCTCTTTTTTACTGTATTCTATTCTGCAATGTTTTATTGTTATTATGTTTTATCATGTTTGCTTTTCAGGTATGCAATTTTTTATACTTTACCGTTTACTGTGCTTTATTGTTAACCATTTTTTTGTCTTCAGGTACGCCATTCACGACTTTGAGTGGTTATACCAGAATGATGCCTGCGGGTTTAGGTATCATCTTGGTATCGATCTTTTCAGCCAGCGGTCGGCTTTCATGTAAAAGCAATCCTAGCGGCTAATTAGCCTCTAGACTGCTTTTACAAGCAGTGGGAGGGAATGCCCCCCCCCCCAACGTCTTCCGTGTTTTTCTCTGGCTCTCCTGTCTCAACAGGGAACCTGAGAATGCAGCCGGTGATTCAGCCAGCTGACCATAGAGCTGATCAGAGACCAGAGTGGCTCCAATCATCTCTATGGCCTAAGAAACCGGAAGCTACAAACATTTTATGACTTAGATTTCGCTGGATGTAAACAGCGCCATTGGGAAATTGGGAAAGCATTTTATCACACCGATCTTGGTGTGGTCAGATGCTTTGAGGGCAGAGGAGAAATCTAGGGTCTAATAGACCCCAATTTTTTCAAAAAAGAGTACCTGTCACTACCTATTGCTATGATAGGGGATATTTACATTCCCTGAGATAACAATAAAAATGATTTAAAAAAAAAAAAAAAAAAAAATGAAAGGAACAGTTTTAAAATAAGATAAAAAAAAAATAATAAGAAAAAAAAAAAAAAAAAAAGCACCCCTGTCCCCCCTGCTCTCGCGCTAAGGCGAACGCAAGCGTCGGTCTGGCGTCAAATGTAAACAGCAATTGCACCATGCATGTGAGGTATCACCGCGAACGTCAGATCGAGGGCAGTAATTTTAGCAGTAGACCTCCTCTGTAAATCTAAAGTGGTAACCTATAAAGGCTTTTAAAGGCTTTTACAAATGTATTTAGTTTGTCGCCACTGCACGTTTGTGCGCAATTTTAAAGCATGTCATGTTTGGTATCCATGTACTCGGCCTAAGATCATCTTTTTTATTTCATCAAACATTTGGGCAATATAGTGTGTTTTAGTGCATTAAAATTTTAAAAAGTGTGTTTTTTCCCCAAAAAATGCGTTTGAAAAATCGCTGCGCAAATACTGTGTGAAAAAAAAAAATGAAACACCCACCATTTTAATCTGTAGGGCATTTGCTTTAAAAAAATATATAATGTGTGGGGGTTCAAAGTAATTTTCTTGCAAAAACAAAACATTTTTTCACGTAAACAAAAAGTGTCAGAAAGGGCTTTGTCTTCAAGTGGTTAGAAGAGTGGGTGATGTGTGACATAAGCTTCTAAATGTTGTGCATAAAATGCCAGGACAGTTCAAAACCCCCCCAAATGACCCCATTTTGGAAAGTAGACACCCCAAGCTATTTGCTGAGAGGCATGTCGAGTCCATGGAATATTTTATATTGTGACACAAGTTGCGGGAAAGAGACAATTTTTTATTTTTTTTATTTTTTTTTGCGTCACTTCATTTGTTGTCACTAAATGATATATTGCTCAAACATGCCATGGGAATATGTGAAATTACACCCCAAAATGCATTCTGTTGCTTCTCCTGAGTACGGGGATACCACATGTGTGAGACTTTTTGGGAGCCTAGCCGCGTACGAGACCCCGAAAATGAAAAGCACCGCCTTCAGGCTTTCTAAGGCCGTAAATTTTTGATTTCACTCTTCACTGGCTATCACAGTTTCGGAGGCCATGGAATGCCCAGGTGGCAAAACCCCCCCCCAAATGACCCCATTTTGGAAAGTAGACACCCCAAGCTATTTGATGAGAGGTATAGTGAGTATTTTGCAGACCTCACTTTTTGTCACAAAGTTTTGAAAATTGAAAAAAGAAAAAAAAAAATATTTTTTCTCGTCTTTCTTTATTTTCAAAAACAAATGAGAGCTGCAAAATACTCACCATGCCTCTCAGCAAATAGCTTGGGGTGTCTACTTTCCAAAATGGGGTCATTTGGGGAGGGTTTGTGCCACCTGGGCATTCCATGGCCTCCGAAACTGTGATAGGCAGTGAAGAGTGAAATAAAAAATTTACACCCTTAGAAATCCTGAAGGCGGTGATTGGTTTTCGGGGCCCTGTACGCGGCTAGGTTCCCAAAAAGTCCCACACATGTGGTATCCCCGTACTCAGGAGAAGTAGCTAAATGTATTTTGGGGTGCAATTCCACATATGCCCATGGCCTGTGTGAGCAATATATCATTTAGTGACAACTCTGTGCAAAAAAAAAAAAAAAAAAAATTGTCACTTTCCCGCAACTTGTGTCAAAATATAAAACATTCCATGGACTCAACATGCCTCAAAGCAAATAGCTTGGGGTGTCTACTTTCCAAAATGGGGTCATTTGGGGGGGTTTTATGCCATCTGGGCATTTTATGGCCTTCAAAACTGTGATAGGTAGTGAGGAGTAAAATCAAAAATGTACGCCCTTAGAAATCCTGAAGGCAGTGATTGGTTTTCGGGGCCCCGTATGTGGCTAGGATCCCAAAAAATCCCACACATGTGGTATCCCCATACTCAGGAGAAGCAGCTGAATGTATTTTGGGGTGCAATTCCACATATGCCCATGGCCTGTGTGAGCAATATATCATTTAGTGACAACTTTTTGTAATTTTTTTTTTTTTTTGTCATTATTCAATCACTTGGGACAAAAAAAATGAATATTCAATGGGCTCAACATGCCTCTCAGCAATTTCCTTGGGGTGTCTACTTTCCAAAATGGGGTCATTTGGGGGGATTTGTACTGCCCTGTCATTTTAGCACCTCAAGAAACGACATAGGCAGTCATAAATTAAAGGCTGTGTAAATTCCAGAAAATGTACCCTAGTTTGTAGGCGCTATAACTTTTGCGCAAACCAATAAATATACACTTATTGACATTTTTTTTACCAAAGACATGTGGCCGAATACATTTTGGCCTAAATGTATGACTAAAATTGAGTTTATTGGATTTTTTTTAGAACAAAAAGTAGAAAATATCATTTTTTTTCAAAATTTTCGGTCTTTTTCCGTGTATAGCGCAAAAAATAAAAACGGCAGAGGTGATCAAATACCATCAAAAGAAAGCTCTATTTGTGGAAAGAAAAGGACGCAAATTTCGTTTGGGTACAGCATTGCATGACCGCGCAATTAACAGTTAAAGCGACGCAGTGCCGAATTGTAAAAAGTGCTCTGGTCAGGAAGGGGGTAAAACCTTCCGGGGCTGAAGTGGTTAAAGTGAATGGGACTGTCAGGAAGTCAACAGCAGGTCAGAGTAGGATCCGCTGAGAGACAGAAATGACAGTTGCTCTTTAAAAATTATGATTTAAATCGAGTTGATTTAAATCAAATCCACCCTGCCACAGAGTAAGACTCCTTTCACACTGGGGCATTTTTCAGGCGCTAAAGAGCTAAAAATAGCGCCCGTAAAGCATCTGAAAAACACCTCCCCTGCAGCCCCAGTGTGAAAGCCCGATTGCTTTCACACTGAAGTGGTGCGCTTGCCGGACGTTAGAAAAAGTCCTGCAAGAAGCATCTTTGGGGCGGTGGAGGAGCAGTGTATACACCGATCCTAAACCGCCCCTGCCCGCTTTGCGGTCGTTTTTAACCCTTTTTTGGCCGCTAGCGGGGGTTAAAAGCACCTCGCTAGCGGCCGAAAAGTGCCGCTAAACGACAGTAAAGCACCGCTAAAACTAGTGGTGCTTTATCGCTAACGGCAGGCGCGCTACAGTGTGAAAGGGCTCTAAGAAAGCACAAACAGGGAAAAGAATTAACCCTTTGATTGCCCCCGATGTTAACCCCTTTCCTGCCAGTCATTTATACCATGTCAGTGCATTTTTTTTAGCACTGATCACTGTATTAGTGTTACTGGTCCCCAGAAAGTGCCACTTAGTGTCCAATTTGTCCGCCACAATGTTGCAGTCCCGCTAAAAAAACAGATTGCTGCCATTACTAGTAAAAAAAAATGTTTTTTTTTTAAAAAAAGTCTATAAATCTATCCCATAGTTTCTAGACGCAATAACTTTTGCGCAAACCAATCAATATACGCTAATTGTGATTTTTGTAAAAAAATATGTAGCAGGATACAAATTGGCCTAAATTGATGAAGAAATTAGATTTTTTACATATTTTTTTGGATATGTTTTATAGCAGAAAGTAAAAAATAGTTTTGTTTTTTTTTTTCAAAATTGTTGCTATTTTTTTGTTTATAGTGTAAAAAATAAAAACCGCAGCACGACCGCGCAATTCTCAGTTAAAATAACGTAGTGCTGTATCACAAAAAATGGCCTGGTCATTAAGGGAGTAAATCCTTCCGGGGCTGAAGTGGTTAAATCACCTTTGGCTTAACAAAAAAATTAGCATTATTTTGAAATGGTACTAATAACACACACAGTCTTTAATTTCAGAAATATGTTTACAGTTTGAATAATTCGATTTAAAATCCAATTTGAATTTCGTTTTGTTATTCAGAGCATTCGGTAAACTTTGTTTATACTGTAATACGGGTAATCGAATATATCCGAATCTCCAAATAACAAAAAATTTGTTTTAATATTAATTCTGAATGAAATGAACCGCAGATGTCTAGTACCCGATACCCCCCGAAAGGTGCTAAATGTGGCAGCGGAGGGAGCAAACAAGCAGAGCTTCCCCTTTTGGGTGGAGCTCTGCTTTGAGTATGTATTCTTAATGCAAAAATGTCCATTCTATTGCTCTCAGCCTCCTCCAAATTCCTTTTTTTTAAAGCTGCTGTGATCTGAAATCCTGTTAGAGGGTGGCCAAGTCCATTCTCTATGGTCCCACTGTATGTAGGAACACAGTCACCCTTTCCTTTTCACTCTCCAGATGGACTAGGAACTATGGACAATGGGATGTGTAGTGTGCATAGAGCAGTGTGTATAACTGCAACAAAAGACGCACTGCTTGTTTCAAACGCAAGTGAGATGGAAACGGAGAGGTTCGGGAGCACATGGAGGACGGGTAAAAGGAGGCAGGAAAATACAACACAATTTATTGCAAAATAGATGATAGATCCATTAAGTAGTGGATGTGTATGGATTATTTTTGGAGAATTAGGATACTGCTTAGTGTCACTTTAACATTGATTTCCTCATTGCTATATTAACAAGGACTGGACAGATACTGGGGTTGAGTTACTAAAACTGAAGTGTGCAAAACCTGGTGCTCTGCATGGGAACCAATCAGATTATATCTTCAGCTTGCGCAATTAAAGTGGTTGTAAACCCGTTACAACCACTTTTACCTACAGGTAAACCTAGATTAAGGCTTACCTGTAGGTGCTCGAAATATCTCCCAAACCTCCAAGGTTTAAGAGATATTTAGATATTAGACCAGCGCCGATGTCTACAGTGCATGCGCCGTAGACAAAGGCGCACTTAAGACTCCTTTAAAAATGGCGAGCGTGCCGTTCCTAAAGGAGATTGTGCCGTGATTGGCGGCTCCCGTGCGCATGCACGGGAGTGAAGTCACCGCAGCTCCGGCCAATCACAGCGTCGGAGCCGCGATACCCGGAAGGAAGATGGACGCTTCATGGAAGAGGGGACAGCGGTCACATCGCCGGCTTCGGTTTCAGGTAAGTGACACATAATGGACTCCTATGCGATGCATAGTAGCCCATTATGCTTTACCTTCGCAGGGAAACAAAGAGGAAGTAAAACTCATCAGGGTTTACTTCCTCTTTAAGCTTTGACAATAAAACCTGGAAAGTGATTGGTTTCTATGCAGAGCTGCACCAGATTTTGCACAATCCAGTTTTAGTAAACCAAACTCAATGCTCTCTATGGAGGGTAGAAATCATGACTTCACCCCCGATCACAACAAACTCGACTTAAATCGTACAACTTTACATGAAAATACACAATTTCAAAGCCGCATGTCAGTGCGACATCAGATGTGACTTGGCTGAAATCTGTGCGATCATGCACAGATGTCTATGCAGCTTGCACCTTAAATCGGCAAAAATAGTGCAGGAACTTCTGTTTTTAAATGGTGTTGCACCGCAAAGTCCGATTTAAACTGTTCCATTGCCAACAATAGGGTGCGACTTGTATTGCGATTTGGACCTGTCAAATCGCATGACAAGTTGCATCAGTGTAACCGGGGGCTTAGTGCCCGGCTCAGCAGCCTTTGGTATGTCACTCTCTAGTTTAGTGGCCATTTACTTGCTTCTGTTGGCATCAGAGCTCTCCCTCTCTACCAAACTGTTGTCTTCAGGAATGACACTCCACAGCAAGAGAGAGCCGGGTGAAGGTGTCATTTCCATTTCTTGCAAACCTAGAATGTGTCCCAGAAGGTAGATAAGAGTGAGCTGTGAAGAGCAGCATGACAGCAAATGGCAGTTGGTGACCACTAGACTCAGGGACACGGACCTACATCAGAAGAAATGGGGTTGATTTACTAAAGGCAAATAGGCTTTTCACTCTGCAAGGGAATTTTCCCTTAGCTTAGTTAATGAGGTGAAACTGACAACTTCCATCTTATCTGTGTGTGGCATATCAATGATTGTGCTGCCATCTATTGGAAGCAATTGATCAGAAGAGAAATCGATCATTTATTAAAGTGTGTATGGCCACTGTTAGAGGTGTGAAAATTCCCTTGCAATGTGAACAGTCTATTTGTATAAAAAACCAAAAGCCTGATTCTAGCCTGATTCAAAAGACTGATTCTAGTCTTCAGGGGATCCTACGTGGCTGGTGAAAAAGTCTCTCCTCTCGAGTCAGCTCTCTGCAGCTTTAGAATGTAGCTGGAACACTTAACAATCACTTAAAACATAACTGGATAAGAAAAATGTGAGATCAAAGCAATGAAGGATCAAGATATACTAAAATGTCACACTGACTCTGTTTGTTCTACCAGGAGGGTAGTGTACAGCAAGTCCTGCAGCCATACAGCTTTAGCCGCAGGCCCAGATGCCGGTATAGGTTGTTGGGAAACCTCTAATCTCCCATATGCCTGGTCAGACCGTTGTGGTCTTCTCAGTCGGTAAGGAGCCTCATATTCACTTGGGTGCACTCACCTCTTGGGAGACTGGACTTTCTTATCACGGATTCTGGATCAGCTTTTTTTATGCTTATGAACTCTATAATTTTTTTGAAATTGCACTATTTGTGATGGGACTCTATGATTTTTTTCGGTTCATCTGACACTATCACTTGAGTATTTTAATAGTTACATAGTTACATAGTTAGTCAGGTTGAAAAAAGACACAAGTCCATCCAGTCCAACCATGAAAAAAAAAAAAACGTACAATCCAATATACCCAATACTATACCCACAGTTGATCCAGAGGAAGGCAAAAAACCCCAGCAGAGCATGCTCCAATTTGCTACAGCAGGGGAAAAAATTCCTTCCTGATCCCAGAGAGGCAATCGGATTTTCCCTGGATCAACTTTACCTATAAATGTCAGTACCCAGTTATATTAAGTACATTTAGGAAAGTATCCAGGCCTTTAGTGGTCATAATAACCTTATGGTATGTTTTTTATGGTATCAGTTATGATATTATGGTTCACAATTTTTTCATAATTTTTAATTCACTCTTTCTTTTTTCACTTATTTGTTATCCTTAGCGCTGCATTGTTTTTATTACTAACAGTCTATTTGCCTTTAGTAAATGACGGTAAATGAATGAACAGCAATGGGTACAGGAAGAATGGCCATCACCTCGATAAATGATCGATTTCTCTTCCGATCAATCTCTCCAAAAAGGAATAATCAATAGTTTGCAACACAATCTATTGAAATGCTACACACACAGGGAAGTGGAACTCAAACAATAGTTGGAAGATAGGACTGCAAGCGATTGATTGACCTCAAACTCATTTATCAAAATACTAACCATAACATACAAGGCCATCCACAACATCGCCCCCCAGCCTCATCATCAACCTCATCTGCAGATATCACCCAAATTGTTCTCTCCACTTCTCCCTCCTGCTCTCTAGCTCCCTTGTTACCTCCTCCCATTCTCACCTCCAGGAATTCTCCAATCCTCTGGAACTCCAAACTCCATCTGGACACACAAACTCCTGGACCCACTACAATCAAGCTTCCGCCCAGGCCATTACACAGAAACAGCACTCCTCAAAATATGGGACGACGCCCTCGAAGCAGCAGATGACGGAGAATCATGTCTCCTAGTACTCCTAGCTCATCGTTCGACACAGTGGACCACAATATTCTACTCACCCGCCTCACAGAAGTAGCAGGAGTAACAGATGCAGATTACCATGGTTCGCATCCTTCTTAGGAAATCGCTCACAGATAGTGAAACTAGGAGCCTTCACCTCTGAACCTTGCGCAATTTCTTATGGAGTCCCGCAAGGATCACCCTTGTCACCCGTGCTCTTCAACATTTACATCTGCCCACTCCTCAAAATCATCAGGTAATCAAACCTATGCTTCCACTCATACGCAGGTAACACTCAACTCTACTTTCGCATCACCGGACAAAAAGACCAATATCAAGGACTAGAAAAATGCCTCTCATCGATTGAGGGAACTCGCGGTCATCCAGTTATCAAACTCAATGGATCCAAAACAGAGCTGCTTCTCCTCCACGCAAACCAAAATACAAAAACCAAGCTCCCATGGACACCACCCACCATCCTTGGACAGACCATCTGCCCAAGCACCAATACTAAAAGTCTCGGAGTCATCTACGACTCGGCGATGTCAATGGATGCATAAATAGGATCGGTAGTCAGCGGATCTCACCATCTCCTCCGCCTGCTATGTAGACTCATCCCCTTCTATCCAGAAAAGGAGAAAGCAGTAGTAGTTTGAACCATCATCAACTCCCGTCTCGACTACGCAAACTCCCTCTACATAGGTCTACCTAAATACCAGATTCAACGCTTTCAAGTCGTCCAAAACATGGCAGCAAGACTGGTAACGGGAAAAAAACCCTGGGAATCCATCTCCTCGTCGCTGAGGATCTACATTGGCTAACCGTGAAGGATCGGATCACATTCAAGAACCTCTGCCTCACCCACAAATGCACACAAGGAAATGCTCCTCCATACCTCTGCGAGAAAATAAAATACTACACACCCAATCGCAGCCTCCGCTCAACCAACCAAAACCTCCTCCTCATCCCCAAGTTCCGCTACAAATCAAAAGGAGAACGACGATTCGCAGTCCAAGGACCTCGGCTATGGAACGCTCTACCCACTAACATAACATCATTACAAGACCCACCACTTCTAAGTATGCAGGACAATTCAGGACGGATGATTCAGTTTGCATTTGTAGCGCTATACAAGTCTATCATTCATTCATTCATTCAACCCTGTATGTCCAGTCAGCTCCTAACCTGTCCGCCTCACTCCACCCAAGAACTGTACTTGAGTCACCTCCATCAGATCCTCGGCTGCGCAGCAATTATCTTTTGTACCATCCCGCCCCCTTTAAATTGTAAGGTTCACGAGCAAGGCCATCCTATTCCTTCTGTATTGAATTGTATTGTAATTGTGCTGTCTCCCTTTATATTGTAAAGTGCTGCGTAATATGTTGGCACTATATTCTGTATAATAATAATAAACTCAAACTGATGATTGAATCATATCAGTGCTGCCAATTGATGCAAAATGATTACTGATGATTCTCATCAGAGGGGTCCTTGTCCCTATATAAAGGAGTCTGGCTGCAGTGGGCAAGTACCCCAGACGAAGTCTTGTATGACGAAACGCGTCGGTAGGACTCCACTGCCGCCATTTTACTTGCAAGTGCTTTTTATTCTGAAATGTAAGTGTTTTTCCTTTTAATAAATTTTTTATGGTTTACGGAATTACGCTATGAGCCCCTTCTTCATTACATGTGGGTAATGTCCGTTGGTGTCCGAGCTTCCATATGAAGAAGACCTTTTTGGGATAGCAACGTTACAACTTCACCATTCACCAGCCCTTGGTTCCCTACCTTCATTGCCAGTGAGCAATCCAAGCCTGTTTGACCCATATAGCATATGCTAGGTGGGTCCCAACTTTCTGGTAAGCCTCCGGTCATCCTAGGTGGCGGTTTCGCACAAGTGTTTGTCAGCACATATTGGATTACATACAGAAATCTCTCACGAGTATATGTTTTGGAATTTATCACCATTGCAAAATTTATGTTCATCGTACCTGCACATTCAGTTTTGGACTTTATTGCCATTTTTACATCCTGTTATCACTTTTGGTGACCCTAAGGCTTTATAACATAAGTGTTCTATATGTATGAATGTTCACAAAGTATACAAAACACTATCTTTTCACAATTCATTTTGCTATTATATGTGGTATAGCAATATTCTCTTTCTCATTTTTTAGCGCTACACTTGGTTACATATACTATAAAAAATATAATTGTAAAAAAATAAAATTTAAAAACTACTGACACCCCCTATGCCTACATTGTCCACTGCCCCCCCCCCCCCAATTAACCGCTTGCCGACCGCCTCACATACATTTATGTCAGCAGAAGGACTCATACAGGCAAAATCACGTTCCTGTACATTGCCCTTTAAGAGGCGGCCAGCGGGTGCGCGCGCGCGGCCGGCGGCGCGCCCGCGGCAAGCTCCGTGAGTCGGGTCGCGGGTCCCGCGGACTCGATCGTCGCGGGCATACCCGCGATCGTCTCACGGAGAGGACGAACGGGGAGATGCTGTTGTAAACAGCATCTCCTAGTTCTGCCTAGCGACAGTGTCACTCGATCTCTGCTCCCTGTCATCGGAGCAGAGATCAGTGACGTCACACTTACAGCCCATCCCCCTGACAGTTAGTAATCACTCCCTAGTACTGATTTAACCCCTCCCCGCCCCCTAGTGGTTAACCCCTTCACTGCCAGTGTCATTTACACAAGAATCAATGCATTTTTATAGCACTGATTGCTGTATAAATGACAATGGTCCCAAAAATGTGTCAAAAATGTCCGATGTGTCCGCCATAATGTTGCAGTCACGATAAAAATCGCTGATCGCCGCCATTTAAAAAATAAAAAAAATTTTTAATAAAAATGCCAAAAAACTATCCCCTATTTTGTAAACGCTATAACTTTTGCGCAAACCGATCAATAATCGCTTATTGCGATTTTTTTTACCAAAAATATGTAGAAGAATACGTATTGGCCTAAACTGAGGAAAAAAATTGTTTTTTTATATATTTTTGAGGGATATTTATTATAGCAAAAAGTAAAAAATAATGCGTTTTTTTCAAAATTGTCGCTCTATTTTTGTTTATAGCGCAAAAAATAAAAACCACAGAGGTGATCAAATACCACCAAAAGAAAGCCCTATTGGTGGGAAAAAAAGGACGTCAATTTTGTTTGGGTGCAACGTCGCACGATAGCACAATTGTCAGTTAAAGCGACGCAGTGCCGAATCGCAAAAAGTGCTCTGGTCAGGAAGGGGGTAAATTCTTCTGGGGGCTGAAGTGGTTAAAAAAAAAAATTGAATTGTAAAAAAAAACAAAAACATAAAAATAAAAAAACTGACACCGTCCACTGCCTCATACCCCTCCCCACCCCCTTCCCCAAAAGCACTGTGAGAAAAAAACTATTAGAAATATCAAAAAATAATTAAAACAACAAAATTGTAAGAAATAAGAGAGAATTAGATAATAAAGAGAAAAAAAACTACTGACACTGTCCACTGCCCTACTGACACTGTCCAACCCCTAACCCACCCCCAAATCATTGTGGAAAAAAATAATAATAATTTTAAGAAATAATTTAAAAAATAAAATTGAAAAAAAAAAAAAATTCTGACACTGTCCATTGCTCTACTGACACCGTCCACTGCCCTAGTGACATCAACCACTGGCCGCCAAAAAGCATTTTTAAAAAAATGAAAAAAAAAAAAATTGTAAAAAAATAAAACTAAAAAACTACTGACAACATCCACTACCCTACTGACACAATCCTGAGCATAATACCCACCACTGTACACTCTGCACTCCTCACCTGCACATACTACCCACCTCCACACACGCCGCACTCTTCTCCTGCACATACTACCCACCACCAAACCACCCCACTCCTCTCCTGCACATACTACGCACTGCCATACACTGCACACTGTACATTCTCTATTTAACATTACTGCATTCTGCACTATGCAAGTCATCTCAGACTCTATTAAACCACACCCCATTTAGCCACGCCCAACATTTAGCGCAATTTAAGCCACGCCCATTTTCCCGCAATGGCACGCTTCTGTGCCTAGGGCCCACTTTTTATCTCTCACACAGGCCCACTCATTTCATGATATGCCCCTGCTTCAGTGCAATAAAAAAAGTCATTAACTTGGAATCAAGGAGTATGCAGACTAGGCGTTTTGGCGTTCCTCATTGGCATACTTATTACAGGCCAAAGACAACAAAAGTATTGGTAAAGCAAAGCAACTAACATATTTAGAAGTGGCAGCCTTGGTTTTCCTATCAGTACAAGTTTTTCAAGTTCATCACAGCATAACAAAACCACAACATCATGCCTGTGATGTCATCCCTTCTAGCACTGCGGTCCAGGGAGCAATCCAAGCCTCTTCTCCAGCTCTCCACCACCATACCATCTTCCTGCCGGCCGGGAGAGCCCACAGAGTGGCTGAGACAGAGTACCTTCTACTGACCAGAGCGATGTATGCCCCACAGAGCGTTTACCCACAGATGTAAGCTCAGCGAAGCTGGCCCCCCTACAGGAGAGCGGGGTGATGTCATCATCTGGAAAAAACAAATTGCTATTATCTTAAAAATAAAAACAGTACAAATTTTTATTATGACACAAAAAAGCACACATATAAAAACAAGCTGTTATAACTAAAAAACCATAACAGCACAAATAAAAATTTTAGCAGCACAAACCAGCACAAATGAGGCACTAACCAACGAGACCAGTTTCGTGTCATTTGGGCGTTGTAGGGGGGCTGACTGACCTTTGGTGACCTTTAATAAATCATTAATAATGCAAAAACGATAAAAGATAGAATGGAATTTTTAGCAGCACAAACCTAGCACTAACCAACGAGACCAGTTTTGTGTCATTTGGGCGTTGTAGGGGGGCTGAGTGACCTTTGGTGACCTTTAATAAATCAATAATAACGCAAAAGCGATAAAAGATAGAACAGAATTTTTAGCAGCACAAAACAGCACAAACATAGCATTAACCAACAAGACCAGTTTCGTGCCATTTGGGCGTTGTAGGGGGGCTGAGTGACCTTTGGTGACCTTTAATAAATCAATAATAACGCAAAAACGATAAAAGATAGAACAGAATTTTTAGCAGCACAAAACAGCACAAACATAGCATTAACCAACAAGACCAGTTTTGTGTCATTTGGACGTTGTAGGGGGGCTAGGTGATGTCATGGTCTGTAAAAAACAATTGCTAATATCTTAAAAATAAAAGCAGCACAAATGTAAATTTTTATGGCACAAAACAGCACAAACGTAGCACTAAAGAAACACACTTGAGTTTTTATTTGTGCTGATTGTAGGGGGGCCAGCTTCGCTGAGCTACAGATGTACCCTTCCTTGTTTACCTTGATGTAAGTTACTATGTGCTTTTATTAATATACTCTTTACAGTCTAACTCAGAGGCGCCTGCATTCATTTTTTCATTTACACAGTGACAGTGCATTTTTTTTCTAGCACTGATCACTGTATTGGTGTCACTGGTCCCCAAAAAGTGTCACTTAGTGTCAGATTTGTCCGCCGGAAAAAAAAACAAAAAAAAAAAAAAAAAAAAAACAGGTGATCAAATACCACCAAAAGAAAGCCATTTGTGGGAAATAAAGGACATCAATTTTATTTGGGTACAGCAACGCACGACCGCGCAATTGTGCTATATCGCTGGTCAGGAAGGGGGTAAAACCTTCCGGAGCTGAAGTGGTTAATCTTTGACTGCCATAATGCTGCACATGTGATCAGTTATGACACCAGCCATCGGATGGTTTGACAGTTTGGTTGAGAGCACAACCAATGTGACAGTTACATTTCCAGCATGTGCCGGGTTCACTTCCACCTGAACTAAAAATATTATGAACAATTTTTGAACAGAAGTATGGGGCGATGTATTTTGATGATATTTGAAGATCTGCTTTAAACTATTAACTACGGTTTAAGAGGCACAATAACTCATTGGCTTCCCTCGGTCTACTCTCTTCTCAAGCAATAAGGGTTCTATAGCAATGTGTTTATCCCAGGATTCCCAAAATTATACTAATTAATTTTTTAAGTGAACGTTAAAGCTAAACACTGGACGTTCCATGAAAAACACTCTTGCAGCGATCCCCTGTGGCTATATGAAATGAGCAATATTCAACTTATACCTGGCTGTGACAGGCTCCAGATTTTTTGTACCAGAGGCATGTAGCCTTAACCCCTTATTAAAATGGTAGCAAACACCCAGGTCTTTTTTTCCTAAAACAATAGGTGCTGGAACTCAACCATGACTCCCCAAAACCCCTCCACCCACGCACACCCTCCAAATCACATCAAATAGTGGGTGTGGTCAGTCAAATTTCACGAACAGTAGGAGGGTCTTAAAGGGGCATTAAATACCAGGATTGCCTTACAACACACAGAGTGCAGAGCTGTCACTTGTAAACACAGAAACCAGACTTCTGTGTTTACAAGTTATTGTGGTGAGCAGGCCCCCCCAAGGGTCTGAGCCAGAGGTGGTGAAACTGAGTTCCACCAAGTTCCCCCTGAAAAAACCCCTGCAAACACTTCTTTGTGACTTGTTCCTACAAATAAGCTCATAATATACAGGTACAAGGAATATCTCCTAAATGCACATGTAGTGCTACCCCCACAGGAGCCGCTTAATTATGTTTGGTTTTGTACTCTGCCTCTCAACCCCAAGAACAGCCGCAGCCCCTCTGGTTCACTTGGCAATAGTGCAAGTGCAAGAACCAATGAAAACACACACATTATGATAAAACACAAAGTGTCTTTACTGCAACATTTCTGTGGAAAAGGGTTACAAACAATACAGTATATAGTCAAGTAATAACTGAGATCAAAAGCAATATAGCTCAATACTGTATTCAGGCTGCTTTCAGGGGATTCCAAACCTGAGAACCCCAGGAACAGAGGCAAACACTTCAGCTAACACCTGACATGTGACCTGCTCCGGACAATGTCAGTGTTGTTGCAGTGGTTGTTGCAGGAGAGAGCAGACATCTGAGACAGCAAGCTCCAGCCATCCAGCAGCTCCAGCCTTCAGGCTGCAGCCATTCCCAGGACTATCCCGGACTCCCCAGGGGAACTTGCGGGGCCCCCCACCTACACACCGGGCATCCATCACCTTTTACATCTGGATCCCGAGTCCCAACCGGCAGCCGTACAGGCCCTCCTGCAGGACACTCGGCGGTCGGCCGAGCGCCGTTAGGAAACTCCGCGGCTTCGGCCTAGCGCCGGGCCAGGGCCGTCCTACCGCTTCTCCGCCCATAGCCGGATCGGCGGGCCGACCGCCAGGCCCTAGGATCACCTCCTTGCAGACCGATCCGACCCACATCGCCATCCGGACGGGCCGGTAGTCGCGCCGGTATCAGAACAACTGGACAGCCGCGGCTCGGGCCTAGCCAGCGGCCATCTTGGTCCTCCCTCCCGAGGCCACAGCACCCCGCCGGCCACCCGGAGATCAGCCCAGACATCCAGCATCACCACCGGGACCTCGGCCTCAGCGGACCCCCAGCCCAGGTCACCAGCATCCCCTCCACCATACTCACCCTCCGCCGCAGCACTCCCACCACTGCCCAGGACTTTGCCGTCGGCCATCTTGGTCAACCCGCTCGGCTGTGTTCACCACCTCCACCCATAGCTCATCCACGGACCCCCCAGGCAGGTAGTACTAGGACCTACCATCATCCTTCTCAGGACCTGCGACCTCCAGAGAGCGAGCATCTGGACAGCTGTGGCCCGGATCCATCCCGTCAGCCATCTTGGTCCTCCCAGGGTGGCCAAACCTCCACCTGGAGCTCAGCCAGGACCCCCCAGCAGGTTAGTACCGGGACCGCCCCCCCAGGCCTGGACCATCCCACTACCAGGCAAAGACCACCATCCCTCACCCCCCCCTCCTCAGCCCACCCCGGGCACCACCGCAGCCGCCGTCCAATCACCCCTCTCTAGCTGTTAGACTTGGGGGACAGACCATGGCTGCGGCCTAGCTCCAGCCACCCAGCACCCACACCTGTCCAGTGGGCCCCGTGCCCCCACTTCTGGAACACCCCCTCCTCTTCATTGACTTCACTGCGCAGGCACAGCCTACCACCGGAGACGCTGACCAGACCAGTGTCCACCTTAAGTTCCGCCTAATCCCAATCGCAGCATCACTCCAACCGGTAAGTAGCGGCCTGATCCCCTTACCCCCCCACCTTCATCCTCCGGACCAGCCTGCACAGGTAAGCCACCGGGGTACCACAGCAGTTGATCCAGGGTCCCTGAGCCGATCGCCCCTCGGGGGGTCAGGAAGGAATTTTTCCTGCTGCTGTAGCAATTGGCCAGCTCAGCCAGAGGTTTTTTCGCCTTCCTCTGGATCAACGGGGAGGGTGGTAAGCAGCCTTCCATAACCCTCCTTCAGCAACCTTCTTGCGTCCCCATGTGTAATCTCAAGTACACCGCGGACGCACTCCACAGGCTAAGAAACATCGGTTCAACTCTACCAACCGCCACTCAAAAAAGACTAAGAAAAGAAAAATTACTGAGGACCAACCTACAAGCTACCATCAAATACAGAGAGACACCAATCCAACTACAACAACTAGCATGCGCCCTGATTAATACTAGATCTGCAGTCAAGCACAGACTAGAAATCCACGACTTTATCATCGACAACAACATAGACTGCATCTTCATTACAGAAAGTTGGCTAACATCCGACTGCAACTCCATCCTAACTGAACTGGTGCCAGAGAACTACAGCATCCTAACCGAGCACAGAACAGGAAAAAAAGGAGGAGGCCTAGCAGTGATCTTCAAATCGCACCTTGCCGTCACCAAACCAACCTCACAGAACTCGGTGCATTTCATGGAGATACTCCCCCTGCAACTTCAAACTACACCCCAAAGCACCATTCACATATTACTAAGCTACAGACCACCAGGACCAAAGACTAATCTCCTCACACCACTTACGGAATTCATCTCAATGCACACCCTGAAAACCAAAAACCTTCTGGTACTTGGAGACTTCAACCTTTGGGCAAACTCCAACCAAGATCCTATTGCCACCGCCTGCATCAACCAACTGGAAGAGCTAGGTCTTCAATAGCTGATAAAGACGCCCACGCATGGTTCAGGACATACCCTAGACCTCATCTTCCAACAGAACATGGACATCAGCATATCCGACAATACTCCACTACCATGGACAGACCACTACGCCATCAAATTTAATATCACCACCAACACCATCCTCCAAAAACAGAAACATTCAACAACACACTGGAACAGATCCCAGAAGAAGCTGCATTCTGAACTCTTCAAAACCACATTATCAAACAAAATACAATCATTAAACGTAGACCTCTCAATGGAATAAACACTCAACTCCCTAAACAAGGCTTTACTACAAACAGCAGACTCAGTAGCACCAAAACGCAGAGCGCTCATCCGCAAAAAAACCTCGAGATGGTTCAACGGCACTCTCACTCTACTCAAGCAAAAACGTAGAAGAGCGGAAAGAGCATGGAGAAGAAATCCCACCATGGAAAACCATACAAACTACAAAATACTCACTGTGAAATACCACAAAGCGATTTTCACAGCCGAAAAAGAACATTTCTCGAATACCATCTCAACTGCCTTAAACCGGCCGCGGGAACTTTTCAAAATAGTCGCCCAATCAATGAACCCAACCTGCTTAGAGCCCCCAGCAAACGATACTCAAGAATTCTGCAATGAGCTAGCTAATTTTTTCATTGACAAAATCGACAACATTCGGGAATCAATTCAACAGAAAAAAGCAACCAACGTTACCCAACCAAAGCAAAAAGAAGATATTGAAGCGAACAGCACACAACCGCCAGACTTCTTCTTGACCTCAATCACCACTGACACGGCCAAAAACATTATGAGAAGCCTTCGAGACAGCATATCACCAAACGACATCATTCCCACGAAACTCCTGAAAGAATGCGCCGATATCTTGGCTCCAATTATAACACACCTCATAAATCAGTCATTCAAAGAAGGGATTGTGCCAACCACCCTCAAGCAAGGCATCATCAAACCCCTGCTAAAGAAGCCCAATCTCGACCCTAAAGACACTAACCACCGCAGACCGATAAGCCTCAACACCGTCTCCAAGATTATGGAGAAAGCGGTAGTACAACAGCTACAACGCCACCTTGACACACATCAACTTCTGGACACTCTACAATCAGGTTTCCGCCCAGGCCATGGTACGGAAACAGCACTTTTAAAAATATGGGACGATGCACTTGAAGCAGCAGATGACGGAGAATCTTGTCTCCTGGTACTGTTAGACCTCAGTGCAGCATTTGACACAGTGGACCACAATACTCTACTTGTCCGGCTCACAGAAGTAGCAGGAGCCACAGATTCTAGTCTAAAATGTTTCGCATCCTTCTTAGAGAATCGCTCGCAGACAGTGAAACTAGGAGTATTTACCTCGGAAACCCAGGCAATCTCCTGTGGAGTCCCCTCAGGGCTCCCCCTTGTCGCCAGTGCTATTCAACATTTGCATCCGCCCTCTCCTCAATATCATCAAAAAATCAGACCTCTGCTTCCACTCATACGCAGACGATACCCAAATCTACTTTCAGGTCACCGGACAAAAAGACCACCATCAGCAACTAGAGAAATGCCTCACTTCAATAGATGACTGGATGACCATTAGTTCCCTCAAACTCAACGGGTCAAAAACAGAACTTCTCTACCTACACGCAAACCAAAATCCCAAAACCAAGACCCCATGGACGCCCCCGCCATCTTTGGACAGACCATTTCTCCGAGCACCAAGGCCAAAAGTCTTGGAGTAATCTTTGACTCAGAAATGACAATGGCTGCACAAATAGGATCAGTAGTTAGTGGATCGCACCATCTCCTCCGCATGTTACGCAGACTCATCCCCTTCATCCCAGAAGGTGACAAAGCAACAGTAGTGGGAACAATCATCAACTCCCGTCTCGACTACGCAAACTCACTCTACATAGGATTACCCAAGTATCAGCTTCCTTGTTTCCTGCAGATGGGAAAGTGCCTCTCACCAATCCTGCGGTCAAGGTCCAATGATTGTCCTGGAATAGGCAGGCTCTTCTGGTGACCCAGCTGGTCACCTCCCACTGGAATGCTTCACACCATTGGTGCAGGTGCACCTGGATGTGCACCTGGGATCTGTGGATGGCTGAAATGTTGTGGTGGACTGACCTGGGAGGCAGCACCTCTCCCCAGGGTCCAGTCTCTTCTCTTGCCACGTGGTGTCCGAAATCCCTCAGATAAGCAAAATGGAGTCTTTTGCTCATTTACCCCCAGAGCATGCTGGCTCTTGTATGCAATGCCTATGCAAGTCAGTGAGGAGAATACGGGAGGGGGGAGAAATCCCCCGCAGACACTGTCTCTCTCTCCCCCTCAGGAGAGCCCATGCACTCGTGGCGGCCAGCTTCACAAGGCCGTGGAAAAAGCAGGGCACCCGCTACACACAGTTTAGGATATTCAATATTTCTGCAGCTGGTGAGGTCACTGTCATGTGTGCACTGCGCTCTTAAGTATGCCATCCCTTCAGAGCACTGTGCCGTGATCGTGACTCCTCTGTGCATGCACAGGAGTGACATCATTGCGGCTCGGTCACTCAAACATCCAGAGCCCGCAAACCCGTAGGAAAAAAATGCATGAAGATGGAAGACCTGTCATTGTGCCGCTGGAGGGCCATTTAAAGGCGTCGTATGTGATGCATACTAGCCCATTATGCTCTTGACTTGCAAGGGTTCCTCCCTCCCCTCTTTGCTGACTTTACTACCACTTTAAACTCTTCTTTTCATAAATTAGTTACTAAAAACATAATTTGCACGAATATGCCAGATTTACTTAAATTTCCTCCTCCGGGTCTCTTTTTAAAGCTGTCTCTAGCAGTGCTGCCACACTCTTGTTACATTTGTGCCCCCTGTGCTGCTGGGATCTACGGAGGCTCATAGGAGTCCTCTACATGGGTGCTCCTGCTTGGAACTACAACTGTATGTGCAACCTTTCAGAGTGCCGCACACTGAGCAAGAGCCATGCCTTTTCACCTCTACAGTGGTGATTTATGGTGGCTCGGCGTCCCCTTCATGCTGCGTGTGTGCGATGCTCTGAATGAATGCAGTCATAGTTTAAAGCGGAAGCACACAAGTACAGGAGACTTCTATGGGAGTGTAAAGGTCCTGGAGACACAACTATAATGGGAATGTGGCAGCGCAGTCCAGGGGGATGGTTTCAAAGGAAGGTCAGGAAGAGGAAGTTTATAATATGAAAAATAAAACACACACCAAATGCATGCAAGTTATGTTATTCATATTTGATTTATGAGAGGAAAAAAAAAGGGAAAGGAGGACTAAATATCACCAAGTTACACCTCTGATAACAGAAATACAAAAAGCTCAAATCTGCCCAAAACACAAAGTTAGATACGCATACACCCATCTTTGGCAAGAAGCAATATGTTCTTTATCAGACTTTATTAGCATTACAACCCTGCAGAGGTGACTAGTAGCACAGTGTATAGCGCACTGGTTACGAATTGCTGACCGATTGGGGCCTCGCCCTCCTGTCACTGCGACAACTGTCTCCTGTGATAGAACACAAAGCGCCACTTGCTGCCATTAACACTTCAGCTGCCAGAGCCATGAATCACTCTGCTATGTCCACAGAATTTCATCCCAGACCAGCACTGCTGTCAGGTTTACTCAATTGTAACAACTTCTTGTATAAATATACCAAAAACATTTCAATACGGCCATTTCAATAAAAGATACACGTGGCCCTTTACAGAATTCTCTATCAGAAAATGCCGGTTTTGTGGCTGTCCTGCCAATGTAATAGATTCAAAATAGTTTGAGGTTCTAACTTTGAACAAACTGCAGATTCAGATTTGAGAGGATCATTGCCATGCAGCTAGGTATTACAAAATGAGGTCAGCATTGGTGGCTCCCAGAGATCATTCCTTTAATGTCTGCATTTGGAATATATTTTAAATATAACAAGCATGTATTTATGGAATACTAATTGAGGACTATTGGACACGTCATAATATTCACAACTCTGTATGTCCAAACAAAATTTAAAATACAACAAATCTATATAATGGATAAAAGCATGTTTTAATATAACACTGTAATAGTTAATGAACAAGACAAGTGTCTTCCATCTTCATTCAACTCCTATACACAGCTGCTGTCACATAAAGGGCAATGATGAAGCTTCAGCAGACACTTCTCAAAGTAAAGTGGGATAGATGTTCATCTTCATGTAGGACAAACATGACTGACGGAGCAGTACAAGTTTTTTTTTCAGCGGCAAATAACATTTTCACAATTTTTTCAATTTTATACAAAAAAAGGGTCTCTGGTTGTATGACTGATGTATTTAAATAATTAATAAAACATTGGCAATCACCTTGTTTATTATAATTACCTCACCCAAAACATTATAAAAAAAATTTGGTTCCAACTTTGAAAAGCCTATCGGGAAAGGAAGAAGTTGTATCTCAATTTGTCCTGTTTATCGGAGGTTTTGACACCCAGTGCCGGTTCACACTGGGGCGACCTGTCAGGTGACTTAGCCGCATGAAAAGCAGCACTCCATTCAGGGCAATGGAACTATTCTAAGAGCCCTTTCACACTGGGGCGGTGCTGGCCCTGGCGGTAAAACAGCGCTATTTTTAGCACCGCTTTACCGTCGTTTTATCGGCGGTATTCGGCCGCTAGCGGGGGCAGGTTTACCCCCCCTGCTAGTGGCCGAGAAAGGGTTAAAACCACCGCAAAGCGCTGCTGCAGCAGCGCTATGCCGGCGGTATAGCCGCGCTGCCCCAATTATTTTAATGGGCAGGAGCAGTGTATACACCGCTCCTTCACCGCTCCAAAGATGCTGCTAGCAGGACTTTTTTTACCGTCCTGCCAGCGCACCGCACCAGTGTGAAAGCCCTCGGGGCTTTAACACTGGAGACACAGCAGCGGCCCTTTCAGGGCGCTTTGCAGGCGCTATTTTTAGCGCTGTAGCGCCCCAGTGTGAAAAGGGTCTTAATGGAGCAACTCAAGTCGCTTTGGGGGCAACTTCGGAGGGCTTGCATTGACCTCTATTAAATCAGTCGTTTGCAAATCGCGCTAATTTGAAGCCGCCCCAGTGTGAACCGAGACTAAGTGGCATTATAGTGTGTAGGAAATAGAAACAGCTAGCAGGTAGGCTTTTATTACAGAAGAGACTATGGGGGTTAATTTACTAAAGCTGGGAGTGCAAAATCAGGCTCACGTCTCAATAGAAACCAATCAGCTTCTAACCTCAGCTTGTCCAATTAAGCTTTGGCAATAAAACCTGGAAGCTGATTGGTTTCTATGCAGAAGTGAGCCCGATTCTGCACTCTCCAACTTTAGTAAATAAACCCCTATGTCTCTGCTGCCATGGGAGCATCTTAGCTACCTGTTAGCATTTCATGACTGTACGCCGGGCCAAGCATGTGAGCATATGCAGCTCACTGAACAGTCCTGTCATTCCTTTGGTGCTGGGATGAAAACTATAGGGTGAAATGGACAGTAGTTATGTTATCCAGGGCCAACCAATCAAGATGGCCAAAAACGGTCTAACACATAAAACTGGAATCACAGTCGAGGCACGGCATAAATGTTGCTTTGGCAGGTAAGTACAGCAGATGTTAGTTCTGCTTTAAAAAGGTGAACTCCATCTTTTGATATACTTTACATAGTTCGTTTGGGCCAGCTGGGCCCAAACAAACTATGCCCCTCACCAACATATATGGGGAGAAAAGCAAACAAAAGTCTGTCAAAACCGACCCTAGAAATGGTAATATGCAAACATTGGCAAATATCTCATGTAAGTATTATTGGAAGACATGAGCATGAAGGATAAAAACACACAAAAGCAGCAAGGTTCAGCAGGTTTTAGATTACCCCATGACATGCTGTGTTGCTAGAATTCATCTCAAAGTAATTACCAGTATTGAAAGAAAAAAAAAAAAAATTACCTTAAAAGTCATCCTGATGTACGACAACAACTGGGAAGGGTTTTTATCGATCTGTTTGGCAGAGTGATCTTGCCACCTTTGGTAACACTAAAATCAAGCAGAGACAGGTCACAATACTGCAAAAGTTTTTTCGAGAAACAGATTGCTACTACATTTAGGTCTAAAGCACAGGGACATTTAAAGCTCAAAATCACTCAAGCGTACAATTTCCAGCATCCGGGGAGCCACAGGTGGCACGTACAGCTGGCTATATACAAGTGAATGGTGGTACATGGCTGTTAAAGCAGAACTTCACCCAAAATGGAAGTTCCGTTTTAAGGCCTTCTCCTCTGCTACATTTGCCACCATGGGAGAACCATTCACAAAGCGAAGTGCACCTTGCGCCATGTGCAGTGGCCTGCTGTCACAGCCGAGTGTCCACAGTTAAGATGCCGACGCTGAGGGTAGAAGACTGTCTACACCAGACTCTCAGGTGAACACACTGCTGGATCCTGGGACAGGCAAGTGCAATTATTAAAAGTTGGCAGCTACAGTGTTTTGTAGTTGCTGACTTAATTTTCAAAACAATGACTAAAGTTCCTGTTTAACACTGATGCACAAAGCGTGTGGCAAATTACTCTGAATCCCAAACTAGCACACACACTGTACTCGCACGTAGGGGTAAACATCAATGTATAGGAGCATCAGTGTTTAAAGGAGTACAGCCAAATACGGCCATCCACTTGTTTGAATGGCTGCACATGCCACCTATGGCTCCTTTGGCGTGAAGAAGCATGGGGAATTTTATGCTTAAGCACTTCTGAGCATCTAAGTGTCCCATGTGCATGAGGTCTTGGGTTATCCTCTAAAAAATAAGCTTTTATGGAAGCAGTAAAAATGGTAATTAACATCAGAAGCCCAATCTTAAAACACTTCAAAGACCTGGTGCCCAACCTGTGGCCTTTGGCACCTTTTGTGTGGCCTCAGGGTCCCTGCAGACACAGTTTCCCTCTTATAGTAGTGATCTGCCTCATGTAATATGTCTCCAGTCTTTGTCCGTTTCTTGAAGCATGTCCCCAACCTCCAACAGCTAGCATGCTTGCAGTCTAATGCCGCGTACACAGGGGCGGACTTTACGGTAGACTTTGCCCGGCGGACTTTGACGGACTTTACGACAGACTTTCTGAATGAACGGACTTGCCTACACACAATCAACCAAAGTCCGTCGAATTCGTACGTGATGACGTACGACCGGACTAAAATAAGGAAGTTCATAGCTAGTAGCCAATAGCTGCCCTAGCGTGGCTTTTTGTCAGTCGAACTAGCATACAGACAAGCAGGCTTTTCGACCGGACTCAAGTCCGTTGGATAGATTTGAAACATGTTTCAAATCTAAGTCCGTCCAACTTTTGAGAAAACAAAGTCCGCTAGAGCCCGCACACGATCGAATTGTCCGACGAAATCCCGTCCGCCGGGCAAAGTCTGCCGTAAAGTCCGCTCGTGTGTACGCGGCATAACAGTCTCCTGCATCATGTCTGCAATCTCTGACCATCTTATATCCTGTGCACATCTGACCATATTTTGTATTACAGCCACAGTCTCCGATTGTCCCTTGTATCATGTCTGCAATCTCTGAACAACCAGCCGACTTTTGGTACACATGTACCCGGCCTTAAACGTTATTACCAGTGCAGTAGAGTACAGTGTTACCTCTCATGTATGGCCATTTGTCTTGATATAAACTGCACAGAGCCTGAAAGAAGTTAAAGGCACATACTTTCAGGGAAAAGCAACAGATTGGCTTCAAAAGGCTAAAGGAGAAGTCCAGCCAATGCTCGTTTGGCTGGACTTCTCCTATGGTTCCCAGAAGTGCAATTCGTTTGACCTGTTTTCAGCAGAGGGTGGACTGAAGTCCATTCTCTGCTGACGTCATGGATATCAGTCCAGGCACCGCATTATCCCGACAATGGAAGTTTGGATCCGACAGGTGCCTGGACTGACCCTGCTCAGCCCCTCAGCTTTTAAGTACACTTTCAAAACAAACACCGTGAAAATAACTTCATTACCCTGACCTAAACTCAAACTTTCACATATGCATAATTACCTTAATAGATGGCCACTGCTTGCTTAAATCCAGCATCACAGGTCTTCACTGTCCTGGTCATCGCTTCAAAGTAATACCCCATATGGGGCTTTGTCCTGTGGCCAGAGACCAGCCCAGTGAAGTCTATGGAGCTGTATTGCACAAATAGTCAGGACAGTGAAGACTTGCAGTATTGGATGTAAAGCAAACAGCAGAGCCATGACCACCTAGATCATGGTGAGTATGCATCTGTAGAGAAGGGTGGGTTGGGCAAGTTCAGGAAAGGCACAAAAAACAGGATATGTGAACTTTGTTTTAAAGTGCACTTAGCCTTTAATGCCCAGAAGCATACATTTTGGCTCTATTCAGCAACAGGAGCCAAGAGACTGTCTTTTTGGGGTATGATAGAGCTGGTCTAATCAGTGCTGTCACAGACGGAGTCCATGTTCTTATGTAAGCCCATCCCCACACGCCAAGGTTCTAGGTGTCGTCCTGGACCCAAATCCTGTCGCCTCAACCTCCGCAACATCTCCAAAATACGCCCCTTTCTAACAATGACACAAGAGAGCTCTTAATTCACTCGCTGGTCATCTCTCGCCTCGACTACTGCAACTCCCTTCTCATTGGCTTACCTTTACACAGTCTATCACCTCTTCAATCCATCATGAATGCTGTTGCCAGACTTATCCATCTTACCAATCGCTCTGTCTCTGTTACCCCTCCCTGTCAATCCTTCCACTGGCTTCCGGTCGGCCAAAGAATTAAATTCAAAATACTAACAACTACGTACAAAGCCATCCACAATTTAACCCCCAGCTACATCATTAGCCTAGTCTCTAAATAACCTACTCATTCTCTTCGTTCCTCTCAAGACCTTCTGCTCTCTAGCTCCCTCATCAACTCCTCCCATGCTCGCCTCTAGGACTTTTCCAAAGCCTCTCCAATCCTATGGAATGCCTTACCCCAATCTGTCTGCTTATCTCCTACTCTATTAGCTTTTAGACGATCCCTAAAAACCCTTCTCTTCAGAGAAGCCTACCTCACCCACACCTGTTTATTAATTTTCTCCATCAGCTCATCCCCCACAGTTATTACCTTTGTTTCCACTTGACCCTCCCTTCTAGATTGTAAGCTCTAACGAGAAGGGCCCTCTGTTTCCTCCTGTATTGATTTGTATTGTAAGTGTACTGTCTGCCCTCATGTTGTAAAGCGCTGCGTAAACTGTTGGCGCTATATAAATCCTGTTTAATAATAATAATAATAATAATGCAAGCAACAATTCTAGCAGCTTGCAGCTTACACTAGGGCTGTTGAAAATAATCATAGCATCGATGCATCGCGATTCGACCATACACGATGCAGCATCAATGCTAAGACTGGAATAATCAATGTTTGGATGACGTCATCCCCACACGCTTTATGCCCGCCTCCGAGACCGAACGTAGCCAAAAGCCGCCGAAGAGCCATGGGAGTAAGGCGCGCCGGCTTTTCCCGCTTCCTGCCTCCCACTGACATCATCCTCTGCTGCCCTGCATCGAGGAGCAACGCTGTGTGCACGTTGGGGGGTACATGGAGCACCAGTGGCTGGAGCTGCTGCTGATAAGAGTGACGTTGGCCGGCTTGTGGAACACGGAGCTCCGAGGAGGAGAGTGGAGCTGCGGCATGTCCAGCCAGGTGTGACGGATTAGGCAGAGCCAGGTGAAGGGCCACGGGGAGGACACCGAGGAGGTTGGACGTGGTAAGAGGTGCCAGACTGTCCTATCCAAGCTGACCAATACCCCGCCCCCCTCACCTCTACACAGTGAGCCTGCAGATAGGACAATAAAACAAAAAATGGTGTGCAGTGCTTTGCGGTGATAAATGTGATTTGATTAAAAGAAATCTTTTGTGTATTCAAAGTAATTCCAGTGCTGAGTGTGCTCTGCTGTGTTCAAATCATTCCTGATTTCCGGTGAATGATTTGAACACAGCAGAGCACACTCAGCACTGGAATTACTTTGAATACACAAAAGATTTCATTTAAACAAATCAAAGATTTATATATATATATATATATATATATATATATATATATATATATTAACAGGGCTATATTTGTTCACTACTTAATAAGACTCTTTTGTACATTTATCACCGCAAAGCACTGCACACCATTTTTTGTTTTATTGTCCTATCTGCATGCTTACTGTGTAGAGGTGGTGGGGGGGGGGAGCAGCGGACTGTGTGGATGCTGGTCGAGAAGGATGGGAATTGGTCTTTGGTGACACTGGGCAGGGGAGTGCTATGGTAATTAAACAGTATTATATGGTGACAGGTTAGTGGTGAGGGAGGCTGGGTATTGGTCAGCTTGGATAGGACAGTCTGGCACCTCTCTTACCACGTCCAGCAGGTCTGCTGTCTCTGACCATCTCCTGTATCATGCCTGCAGTCTCTGACCGTCTCCTGTATCATGTCTGCAGTGCTCTGACCGTCTCCTGTATCATGTCTGCAGTCTCTGACCATCTCCTGTATCATGTCTGCAGTCTCTGACCATCTCCTGTATCATGTCTGCAGTCTCTGACCATCTCCTGTATCATGTCTGCAGTCTCTGACCATCTCCTGTATCATGTCTGCAGTCTCTGACCATCTCCTGTATCATGTCTGCAGTCTCTGACCATCTCCTGTATCATGTCTGCAGTCTCTGACCATCTCCTGTATCATGTCTGCAGTCTCTGACCATCTCCTGTATCATGTCTGCAGTCTCTGACCATCTCCTGCATCATGTCTGCAGTCTCTGACCATCTCCTGTATCATGTCTGCAGTCTCTGACCATCTCCTGTATCATGTCTGCAGTCTCTGGCCATCTCCTGTATCATGTCTGCAGTCTCTGACCATCTTCTGTATCATGTCTGCAGTCTCTTACCATCTTCTGTAGTCATTTGGGGGCAGTCTGGAGCTCCTCTTTAAGTTGTCTGCTGTGTTTCCACTTTGCTACATGCAGGGAGTGTTGTCCTTTTTTTTTAAGAACAGATAAAATTTAAAAAATGGAGTTCTTATGACTACTTGAATTTTTTGGATGAAAACCGTGCACAGTAATCGTGATGCATCGTGACCGGATAATCGTAATCGAATCGTGAGGCCAGTGAAGATGCGCACCCCTAGCTTACACAGGGCTTTATTTTCTCTTCTTGGGGCTGAACATGGAAACAGCAGAGTGAAAGGTTAGAAAGATAAATATATGCATCTGTGGAGGTCTGCACTGAAGAAAACCTGCTGCCTTGCTCTACATGAGCAAACTATGGCTTTACTTTGAGGAGTTTCAGGAATCCCAGAAAAGAGATTCTTCTGTTCCTATAAGAACTCAAGGAAAGGGACTTCATTTAAAATGGGGAAAAGTTGAAAGATGCCTTATTCTTCAGGTCTCATTCACAGTTTTTTCCAGTTTACCTGACCTCTAAAAGCTGCATACAAGCAGCCCACTGAAAAAGATGGAGCCATTGCACAGACACAGCCACTCATCCTGGTGTGACAGACAAGAGGGTAATTGGCCCGTGTATGTAGGACAAGTGGCTGTGTCTGTGCAGCCACTGCGCCCCAATAAACATAAATGGCCTGCCTACATACAGCACCTGGGAGGTTAGAGACAACAGAAAAAACAGCCTGTTCATGGTATGTGGGTGTCAGCAACTGTGTTAAGGCACAGCACACATCCGCAGCAAGTGTTAGGACTGTATTAAAGTGATTGTAACCATTAAAAAAATCAAAGATGATATACTTCCTTGCTCTGTGCACAGAGCAACCCGATCCTCTTTTTTGGGTCCCATGATGGCACCCCTGGCTCCTCCCCTCCACTGAGTGCATCCATAGCAAGCTGCTTGCTATGGGGGAAGTTATGCTGGCTCGCTCCCGGGCATCTAATCATCCCTGAGGAAGAGATTAATTAATAAATATAAAAACGCATTGGATGCATGATGTCCAACAAACTATCTGCTGAATATAGTTACATAGTAGGTGACATAGTTACATAGTAGGTGAGGTTGAAAAAAGACACAAGTCCATCAAGTCCAACCTATGTGTGTGATTATGTGTCAGTATTACATTACATATCCCTGTATATTGCGGTCATTCAGGTGATTATCTAATAGTTTCTTGAAGCTATCAATGCTCCCCGCTGAGACCACCGCCTGTGGAAGGGAATTCCACATCCTTGCCGCTCTTACAGTAAAGAACCCTCTACGTAGTTTAAGGTTAAACCTCTTTTCTTCTAATTGTAATGAGTGGCCACGAGTCTTATTAAACTCTCTTCTGCGAAAAAGTTTTATCCCTATTGTGGGGTCACCAGTACAGTATTTGTAAATTGAAATCATATCCCCTCTCAAGCGTCTCTTCTCCAGAGAGAATAAGTTCAGTGCTCGCAACCTTTCCTCATAACTAAGATCCTCCAGACCCTTCATTAGCTTTGTTGCCCTTCTTTGTACTCGCTCCATTTCCAGTACGTCCCTCCTGAGGACTGGTGCCCAGAACTGGACAACATACTCCAGGTGCGGCCGGACCAGAGCCTTGTAGAGCGGGAGAATTATCGTTTTATCTCTGCAGTTGATCCCCCTTTTAATGCATGCCAATATTCTGTTTGCTTTATTAGCAGCAGCTTGGCATTGCATGCCATTGCTGAGCCTATCATCCACTAGGACCCCCAAGTCCTTTTCCATCCTAGATTCCCCCAGAGGTTCTCCCCCCAGTGTATAGATTGCATTCATATTTTTGACACCCAAATGAATTTTTTACATTTTTCTACATTGAACCTCATTTGCCATGTAGTCGCCCACCCCAGTAATTTGTTCAGGTCTTTTTGCAAGATTTCCACATCCTGCGGAGAAGTTATTGCCCTGCTTAGCTTAGTATCGTCTGCAAATACAGAGATGGAACTGTTTATCCCATCCTCCAGGTCGTTTATGAACAAATTAAATAAGATTGGTCCCAGCACAGAACCCTGGGGGACCCCACTACCCACCCCTGACCATTCTGAGTACTCCCCATTTATCACCACCCTCTGAACACGCCCTTGTAGCCAGTTTTCAATCCATGTACTCACCCTATGGTCCATGCCAACGCACCTTATTTTGTACAGTAAACGTTTATGGGGAACTGTGTCAAATGCTTTTGCAAAATCCAGATACACCACGTCTACGGGCCTTCCTTTATCTAGATGGCAACTCACCTCCTCATAGAAGGTTAATAGATTGGTTTGGCAAGAACGATTCTTCATGAATCCATGCTGATTACTGCTAATGATATCATTCTTATTACTAAAATCTTGTATATAGTCCCTTATCATCCCCTCCAAGAGTTTACATACTATTGATGTTAGGCTAACTGGTCTGTAATTCCCAGGGATGTTTTTTGGGCCCTTTTTAAATATTGGTGCTACGTTGGCTTTTCTCCAATCAGCTGGTACCATTCCAGTCAATAGACTGTCTGTAAAAATTAGGAACAACGGTCTGGCAATTACCTGACTGAGTTCCCTAAGTACTCTCGGATGCAAGCCATCTGGTCCCGGTGATTTATTAATGTTAAGTTTCTCAAGTCTAATTTTAATTCCGTCCTCTGTTAACCATGTAGGTGCTTCCTGTGTTGTGTCATGAGGATAAACACTGCAGTTTTGGTTACTGAAGCCCCCCGATTCACTCGTGAAGACTGAGGAGAAGAATAAATTCAATACCTCTGCCATCTCCCCATCCTTTGTAACCAGATGTCCTTCCTCATTCTTTATGGGGCCAATATGGTCTGTCCTCCCTTTTTTACTGTTTACATACTTAAAGAATTTCTTGGGATTTTTTTTTGCTCTCCTCCGCTATGTGTCTTTCATGTTCTATCTTAGCCATCCTAATTGCACCCTTACATTTCTTATTGCATTCTTTATAAATTCTGAATGCTGTGGATGATCCCTCAACCTTGTATTTTTTGAAGGCCTTCTCCTTTGCTTTTATATGCATTTTTACATTGGAGTTAAGCCATCCAGGATGTTTGTTCGCTCTTTTAAATTTATTACCCAATGGGATACATTGGCTAATGCCCTTATTTAATATGCTCTTAAAGCAAACCCATCTCTCCTCTGTATTCTTTGTTCCTAATATTTTATCCCAATTTATGCCTTTTAGCCAGGTTTGTAGTTTAGGGAAGTTGGCTCTTTTGAAATTCAGTGTCTTTGTATTCCCTTTATGTTTCCTATTTGTGTGATTTATACTGAAACTAATTGACCTGTGATCGCTGTTACCTAAATTGCCCTGTATTTCCACATCTGTGATCAGGTCTGTATTGTTGGTAATCAGTAGATCCAGTAATGTTTTATTTTTAGTTGGTGCGTCTACCATCTGACCCATAAAATTGTCCTGCAAGACATTAAGGAACTGGCGAGCCTTAAATGAATGCGCGGTTCCCTCCGCCCAGTCTATGTCTGGATAATTAAAATCCCCCATTATGATAACACTTCCCATCCTTGCTGCTAATCCAATTTGTGATAGGAGATCCGTCTCCACTTCCTCCTTCAGGTTAGGGGGCCTATAGCATACTCCCAGTATTATTTTCCCCTTAGCTTCATCCCTTTGGAGCTCTACCCATAAGGATTCCACCTCCTCTCTAGTTCCCTCAGTGATGTCATCTCTCACATTCGCTTGTACATTATTCTTGATATATAGGCATACCCCTCCCCCTTTTTTACCCTCTCTATCCTTGCGGTATAGGGTATACCCTTGAATGTTTGCCAGCCAATCATGAGAGCTGTTGAACCAGGTCTCTAAAATTCCCATAAAATCCAAATCCTCCTTGTACAACAGTATCTCTAGTTCACCCATCTTGTCTGCCATGCTCCTGGCGTTGGTGAACATGCCACATAGTTTAGACCGGTCGCATATTGTCCTCGTATTGGGTGTTTCAAAATTGCAACTATGACTTGCTACTATACTCACCTTGTGTTTTTGTGCTTTGGTTAACCTACCACTAATGCCCCAACACTACCCTCTGGAATATCATCCGCGCTGGCTATCACTGACTCTGGACCCTCCCCCCCATCGCCTAGTTTAAAAACCCCTCTAACTTTTGGGCCATCTTCATTACCAGCAGATCTGCACCCTCCTCATTTAGGTGCAGTCCGTCCCTTCTATAGTACCGGTTACCGACTGAGAAGTCGGCCCAGTCCTCCAGGAACCCAAACCCCTCCTTACTACACCAGCTCTTCAGCCGCTTGTTTACTTCCCTAATCTCCCTCTGCCTTTCTGGTGTGGCTCGATGTACCGGTAGTATTCCTGAGAATACTACCTTGGAGGTCCTTTTCCTCAATTTAGCACCTAAGTCCCTAAAATCGTTCTTTAGGACACTCCATCTGCCTCTGACTTTGTCATTGGTGCCAACATGCACCACGACAGCCGGGTCTTCCCCAGCCCCTCCCAGTAATCTGTCCACCAGATCCGTGATGTGCCGAACCTGAGCGCCCGGTAGACAACATACTGTTCGGCGCTTCAGGTCTTGGTTACAGATTGCCCTCTCTGTCCTTCTAAGAATTGAGTCCCCTACCACCAGAATCTGTCTTTCCTTTCCCTTTGCTGCCCCCCCCCTCTCACTGGAGGAGTTCTTCCCCTGGCAGCTAGGAGAGTCCCTCATCTCCAGCAGTGCTGGTCCCTGACTGGTTTCACCAATGACACTCAATGGAGCGTACTTATTGGGATGCTCCAGTCCTGGATCGGCCTCTCTGGCACTTCCCCCTCTACCCCTCCTGACTGTCACCCATCTACTCTTTGCTAGTGCCTGCGCCTCTTTGTCTCCACCCGCCTCTGTGCTGGCCCCTGCCGGCACCTGCCGTGTACATTCCTGGCTCACCTTTAGTATGGAGGGACTTCTCAGTGCTGACAGTTGCTTCCCTAGATTCAGAACCTGGGCTTCCAGGGAAACAATGTGCTTACATTTTGCACAGCAGTATTCACCCTCGATCGGATGATCAAGGAACGCATACATGCGGCAAGATGTACAAAGAGTCGCCTCTCCACACCCGCCGGGCATCGTACCTATTAAATTTAGTGAGGATTTGGGGATTTTACCCTGTCCAAATTACCTAACAGCTAGCTTCCTGGCACTAATACTCAAGACAATACACAGGTACACAACAAGACAATACACAGGTACTCACAGACCTACGTGCAATCGCAGAACAGTCGCAGACCTACGTGCACTCGCAATACTCAAGTATACAGTACACAATACACAAGTACTAACGATCCATACACACTACTCAGACAACACTCAGATACTCACACTACACAGGTACTATGACCCCTGTTATAACCTCCTGTTTTAAACTCTAATTTTTAACTCCCACTTATACCAAGTTCCACTTACACAAAGTTCCACAGCCAAAGACTGAGCACGCTCAGACTGAATTCTACACCCAGTTAAATAGGCACCTGTGAGCAATTAACCACCCCCCTTAATTGATAGGCTGAAGTACGTACTATTGTTTTCTGAAAACAACCCAAACGCCAAGACAAACCAACGATGGGAGACGGAACTAGCCACGACCTCTCAAAAGAAGAGTGGGATAACATACATGAACACATACACTAAGGGACCATCAACATTTCCGCGCAAGAAAACAGATATAAACTATACCCCAGACAGTATAGGACACCCGATAAAACACACAGATTTTTACCCAGTGTCTCCCCGCTCTGCTGGAGAGGCAACTCCGCTCCAGGATCACCACTTCATATTTGGTGGGACTGTCCAATGATCCAACCATTCTGGCAGGAAATTCATCACTTGATCTCGCAAATCACAACATACAATCCAGACTTCACCCCAGCACAATACTTGCTTCACCACACCTCTCTTCCCATGAAGACGTACTAAAAATCCCTCATCCTACACCTGATTAATGCCGCCACCCAATGTATACTGGTGCATTGGAAAAGCACAGACCCACCTACAGTCTCTGAATGGCTCCACCGTGTAGAGAAAACGGCCGACATGGAGAGACGTATCCACCAAGCAAAAGAAACTCCCACTAAATTTCAAAACACCTGGGCCTGTTGGCTGCATTATAGAAACTCCACAGGCACTGACATTCCCCACTCAAATACTTGAATTTCCACGGAGGGAGACTGGTTAGACTCCACCCAAGACATACAAATAATTTATCACTCCTATCCCATTCCCCCCCTCCCCCTTTTTCTTTTTCTCGCCCACCAACAGTGGGTAGCCAGATATATAACAACGGACTACCTGGGTTACAAAACCCATCACCTATCCCATATGGGGTAATACCACGTCAAGACATGCTTAAATCCTAACAAAGACTGGCCAGATCTCGGCATTAATCTAACACATAGAGGCGTTTTAAAGCCTGCCCACAAACGAACCACATCTAAACTACTAAATGCATCTCGATGGCCCCCACCCGCCCACAGATAGTTCCCGACGGGGGTGAACGGGTGTTGGGATGATCCGTTTAGGTTTGTCTCTCCAACACATGCATTGCCCCACTGGTTTACAAAACCACAGATGCACCTTGAACGCTTCGATCCTAAAGGGACACTTGACCACAAATACTTAGTTCCCTACACAGTCGCTGATACCCCCCTCGAAACACATACATCCACTATCATCGACTGAGTACAATAAGTGGAAGTTCAATGTATACATTGTACATTTACTCTGTATTTTTGCTATGTTGAAAAACCCTGAATTCCTGATTCTGTAACCTTGTTATTCATACCTTTGTTATGTTGTAAAACTCAATAAAATCTTTATTAAAAAAAAAAAAAAGTTTGGATTTCTTCTGTATGCGCTTTGAGTGCACATAATTGATGTACCCCGCTCTGCAGGGGCGGGCTTTAAAGAACCGAGGCACATGGGCAGCACAGAGGCTTAGTGGTTAGCCTTGCAGCACGGGGGTCCTTGGTTCAAATCCTGACCAGGACACTATTTGCATGGAGTTTGCATGTTCTCCCTGTGTTTGCGTGGGTTTCCTCCAGATCCTCGGGTTTCCTCCAGATCCTCAGGTTTCCTCCCACGCTACAAAGACATGCTACCTTGTGTTGGTGGTGCAGTGGTTAGCATAGCTGCCTTCCCAGCAGCTGACCCGGGTTCGATTCCCGGCCAACACCATCTCCAAGTACTTGGAGTCCCCAGAGAGAAAAGCACTATACAAGGTCAATGCTGAGTATATTATGCGGTGGAATAAAGAATGAACGCATCAAAAACACACCAGAGTGCATCTAAACGCATCAAAAATACACCAGAGTGAATCTAAACACATCAAATATACACCAGAGTGCATCTTAAGGGATCAAATATACACCAGATTAGGGCTGGGAGATTTTCTTTAAAAAAAAAAAAAAAAAACGGATTTTCTTAAAAAAAAAACACGATTCACGATTCGAATCGAGTTTTTTTTTTTTGGACACCGCGCTGGTCCTGAGGCGCTGCGGGCATGAGTTTTTAAGCGAGGCCGCGGCTTCGGCCTAGTCCGCAGCCTCGCCTAAATGCTTCTACCCACAGCTCCTCAGGACCGGCGCGGTGTCAGCGCCGGTCCTGGGGAGCTGCAGGCAGGAGTTTTTAGGCGAGGCCGCGGCTTCGGCCTAGTCCGTGGCGTCAGGCCGCGTAAAAACTCATGCCCGCAGCGCCTCAGGACCGGCGCGGTGGGGAAAAAAAAAATCTTAAAAAATCGATTTGCTTAAATTTTGAATCGATTTGACCTCTCAACTCAAGATTTAAACCGATTTTTTTCCCCAGCCCTACACCAGATAGCATCTAAACGCATCAAAAATACATCAGAGTGCATCTAAACGCATCAAAAATACACCACCGTGCATCTAAACGCATCAAAAATACACCAGAGAACATTTAAATGCATCAAAAATACACCAGAGTGCATCTAAATGTATAAAAAATACTGCAGAGAGCATCTAAACGCATCAAATATACACCAGATTGTATCTAAACTAGGGATGCACCGAAATATTGGCCGCCTATTACGGGGGTGTCGTTCTGGTGTGCCCCAGTCCTCTCCTTTCTCCTCCTCCCCTCCCTGCGATCTCCGTGTGTCACAGAGCTGAACTGCACAGACCGCAGTAACAATGTCCCACCTCCTGTGACAGATGGCACACTGATCCAATGGTGGGACATTGAATCAGTGTGATGTGGTCACAGGAGGCGGGACATTGTTACTGCAACCCTGGCAATTCAAATACAGCTCCGTGACACACAGATCACTGCACTGATTCGGGCACTGGCAGGCTGCATGACGGGCACTGGTAGGCGGCATCTTATGAGCAGAGGCAGGCTGCATGACTGGCACACGCAGGCTGAACATCCTATGGGCACACGCAGGTTGCATCTGAGGGACACACGCAGGCTGCATCTGAGGGACACACGCAGGCTGCATCTGAGGGACACACGCAGGCTGCATCTGAGGGACACACGCAGGCTGAATCTGAGGGACACACGCAGGCTGCATCTGAGGGACACACGCAGGCTGCATCTGAGGGACACACGCAGGCTGCATCTGAGGGACACACGCAGGCTGCATCTGAGGGACACACGCAGGCCGCATCTGAGGGACACACGCAGGCCGCATCTGAGGGACACACGCAGGCCGCATCTGAGGGACACACGCAGGCCGCATCTGAGGGACACACGCAGGCCGCATCTGAGGGACACACGCAGGCCGCATCTGAGGGACACACGCAGGCCGCATCTGAGGGACACACGCAGGCCGCATCTGAGGGACACACGCAGGCCGCATCTGAGGGACACACGCAGGCCGCATCTGAGGGGCACACGCAGGCCGCATCTGAGGGGCACACGCAGGCCGCATCTGAGGGGCACACGCAGGCCGCATCTGAGGGGCACACGCAGGCCGCATCTGAGGGGCACACGCAGGCCGCATCTGAGGGGCACACGCAGGCCGCATCTGAGGGGCACACGCAGGCCGCATCTGAGGGGCACACGCAGGCCGCATCTGAGGGGCACACGCAGGCCGCATCTGAGGGGCACACGCAGGCCGCATCTGAGGGGCACACGCAGGCCGCATCTGAGGGGCACACGCAGGCCGCATCTGAGGGGCACACGCAGGCCGCATCTGAGGGGCACACGCAGGCCGCATCTGAGGGGCACACGCAGGCCGCATCTGAGGGGCACACGCAGGCCGCATCTGAGGGGCACACGCAGGCCGCATCTGAGGGGCACACGCAGGCCGCATCTGAGGGGCACACGCAGGCCGCATCTGAGGGGCACACGCAGGCCGCATCTGAGGGGCACACGCAGGCCACATCTGAGAGGCACACGCAGGCCGCATCTGAGAGACACACGCAGGCCGCATCTGAGAGACACACGCAGGCCGCATCTGAGAGACACACGCAGGCCGCATCTGAGAGACACACGCAGGCTGAATCTTATGGGCACACGCAGGCTGAATCTTATGGGCACACGCAGGCTGAATCTTATGTGCACACGCAGGCTGAATCTTATGGGCACACGCAGGCTGAATCTTATGGGCACACGCAGGCTGAATCTTATGGGCACATGCAGGCTGAATCTGAGGGGCAGACTGCATTTTTCTTGAGCTTTTCTTGCACTAAACGTGCCAATAATGGCCAACAATAAATTCATATTGATTTAAATTGATGATATTAATTAAAAAGTTGAATACAATACAACTATATAAAAATATAAATATTTTTTAAAAACTGTCATTTTGGGTATCGGTTTTCGGCCTAGTGCATCCTTTATTTTCGGTATCGGTTTCAGCACCAAAATTTCCATTCGGTGCACCCCTAGTAACTATATGTTGGAGTGCGGCCATCCGGATTTAATTCTTTTCTATTGCAGGGCAGGGCACCTAGGGAGATCAGACAAAGTACTACATGTATTTGTATCCCATTGGTAATTCAATAATGTTAAGAAAAAAAGTGATATTCTTTGTAATATGAAGTCCAGGTTTCCTGTCACTAGTTTGTTAGGGCCAAGCTGGCCCAAACAAATTATTTTCATTGGTAATTATTTTTATTCTGCCACTGTGAGCACTGTAGTAGCATCAGAGCTACATACTACAGCACAATGCTCTGCAGCAGTACAGAAGACAAAATTGAGTCAGGTGGAGTGCTTCTCAGCCATTCAGAAGAAGCCTTGAATTTGTATCAATGAATACAAGGCTTCCTCTGATTGTCAAAGGTGGAGATCGTGATATCATCCACCCACATCTCCACCTCGGCCAATTAAAGGAAGCCTTGTGTTGACCAATGAAAATTCGGGGCTTCCTCTGAATGGCTGAGGAGCACTCAACCCAACTCAATCTCGTTCTGACAGCAGACGGGAAGTCCTCATGCTGCTGTCAGAACAGAGCGCTATATACTGTATGTAGCTGATACTACTACAGTATAATACGCTGCTGTCAACGAATGACCCAACACACGATTTAAAAGTGAAAGAAAATCTGGACAGTTTTAAAGTATACATATAGGCAAAACTTTTTTTTTCTATGTACAGTTTTGGATAGTGGTGAGGGGTTGCAGCCCCTGTTAAGTTTCTATTGCTGTGTGCCCCCATTAGGGAGATTCATTCTCTATATCTGTCCTGTTTACCATTATCACTGAAAGAGAAAGTCCCAAAACTGGGCTGATCTCACAACAGGAATAGTGAGGATATCTTAACCACTTCAGCCCCGGAGGATTTGGCTGCCAAATGACCGGGCCACTTTTTGCGATTCGGCACTGTGTCGCTTGAAATGACAATTGCGCGGTCGTGCGATGTGGCTCCCAAACAGAGTTGACGTCCTTTTTTTCCCATAAATAGAGCTTTCTTTTGGTGGTATTTGATCACCTGTGTGGTTTTTACTTTTTGCGCTATAAACAAAAATAGAGCAACAATTTTGAAAAAAATCAATATTTTTTACTATTTGCTATAATAAATATCCCCAAAAAATAAATAAAAAAACAAATTTTTTTGCTCAGTTTAGGCTGATATGTATTCTTCTACATATTATTGGTAAAAAAAAAAAAAAAAAAAAATCGCAATAAGCGTATATTGATTGCTTTGCGCAAAAGTTATAGCGTCTACAAAATACAGGGTGGTTTTATGGCATTTTTATTAATAATTATTTATTTTACTAGTTATGGCAGCGATCTGCAATTTTTATTGAGACTGCGACATTATGGCGGACACATCGGACACTTTTGATGCTATTTTGGGACCATTGTCATTTATACAGAGATCAGTGCTATAAAAATGCACTGATAACTGTGTAAATGACACTGGCAGTGAAGGGGTTAGCCAGTAGGGGACGGGGAAGGGGTTAAGTGTGTCCTAGGGATGTGTTCTAACTGTGTGGGGGCGGGGCTTACTGTGACAAGACACTGATCAAAGCAACATATATAGATATATATATCTATATATACGTTGCTTTTGCCTACCTGCCCAATTCTGCCGACATATAAGTGCGCGAGGCAGTCGGCAAGCGGTTAAAGGGTTTGTTAACCCAAAAAAAAAATTTTGAAAAAAATATACAGATCCTGGTCTCTTAACCACTTAAGGACCGCCTCACGCCGATGTACGTCGGCAAGGCGGCACGGGCAGGCAAAATCACGTACATATACGTGATTTGCCTCCCGCGGGTGGGGTGTCCGATCGGACCCCCGACCCCATTGCCCGAGGCAGTCCTGTTGTCCCCCGGCAATCGGAGGTGAGGGGGAGGCCATCTGTTCGTGGCCCCCCCCTCGCGATCGCTGCCGGCCAATCAGATCACTTCCTTTGCTGCTGTATGCTAAACAGCAGCAAAGGAAATGATGTCATCTCTCCTCGGCTCGGTATTTTCCGTTGCAGCGCCGAGGAGAGAAGACATCACTGTGAGTGCACAACACTACACACACAGTAGAACATGCCAGGCACACAAAACACCCCGATCCCCCCCCCCCCCCCCCGATCGCCCCCCAATCACCCCCCCCCCCCCTCCCTGTCACAAACTGACACCAGCAGTTTTTTTTTTTTTTCTGATTACTGCATTGGTGTCAGTTTGTGACAGTTACAGTGTTGGGACAGTTAGGGTTAGCCCCCTTTAGGTCTAGGATACCCCCCTAACCCCCCCTAATAAAGTTTTAACCCCTTGATCACCCCCTGTCGCCAGTGTCACTAAGCGATCATTTTTCTGATCGCTGTATTAGTGTCGCTGGTGACGCTAGTTAGTGAGGTAAATATTTAGGTTTGCCGTCAGCGTTTTATAGCGACAGGGACCCCCATATACTACCTAATAAATGTTTTAACCCCTTGATTGCCCCCTAGTTAACCCTTTCACCACTGATCACCATATAACCGTTACGGGTGACGCTGGTTAGTTAGTTTATTTTTTATAGTGTCAGGGAACCCGCCGTTTATTACCGAATAAAGGTTTAGCCCCCCGATCGCCCGGCGGTGATATGCGTCGCCCCAGGCAGCGTCAGATTAGCGCCAGTACCACTAACACCCACGCACGCGGCATACGCCTCCCTTAGTGGTATAGTATCTGAACGGATCAATATCTGATCCGATCAGATCTATACTAGCATCCCCAGCAGTTTAGGGTTCCCAAAAACGCAGTGTTAGCGGGATCAGCCCAGATACCTGCTAGCACCTGCGTTTTGCCCCTCCGCCCGGCCCAGCCCAGCCCAGCCCAAGTGCAGTATCGATCGATCACTGTCACTTACAAGGCACTAAACGCATAACTGCAGCGTTCGCAGAGTCAGGCCTGATCCCTGCGATCGCTAACAGTTTTTTTGGTAGCATTTTGGTGAACTAGCAAGCACCAGCCCCAGGCAGCGTCAGGTTAGCGCCAGTACCGCTAACACCCACGCACGTACCGTACACCTCCCTTAGTGGTATCGTATCTGAACGGATCAATATCTGGTCCGAACAGATCTATACAAGCGTCCCCAGCAGTTTAGGGTTCCCAAAAACGCAGTGTTAGCGGGATCAGCCCAGATACTTGCTAGCACCTGCGTTTTGCCCCTCCGCCCGGCCCAGCCCACCCAAGTGCAGTATCGATCGATCACTGTCACTTACAAAACACTAAACGCATAACTGCAGCGTTCGCAGAGTCAGGCCTGATCCCTGCGATCGCTAACAGTTTTTTTGGAAGCTTTTTATTGAACTGGCAAGCACCAGCGGCCTAGTACACCCCGGTCGTAGTCAAACCAGCACTGCAGTAACACTTGGTGACGTGGCGAGTCCCATAAGTGCAGTTCAAGCTGGTGAGGTGGCAAGCACAAGTAATGTCCCGCTGCCACCAAAAAGACAAACACAGGCCCGTCGTGCCCATAGTGCCCTTCCTGCTGCATTCGCCAATCCTAATTGGGAACCCACCGCTTCTGCAGCACCCGTACTTCCCCCATTCACATCCCCAACCAAATGCAGTCGGCTGCATGAGAGGCATTTTTATGTCCTCCCGAGTACCCCTACCCAACGAACCCCCCCCAAAAAAGATGTCGTGTCTGCAGCAAGCGCGGATATAGGCGTGACACCCGCTATTATTGTCCCTCCTGTCCTGACAATCCTGGTCTTTGCATTGGTGAATGTTTTGAATGCTACCATTCACTAGTTGAGTATTAGCGTAGGGTACAGCATTGCACAGACTAGACACACTTTCACAGGGTCTCCCAAGATGCCATCGCATTTTGAGAGACCCGAACCTGGAACCGGTTACAGTTATAAAAGTTAGTTACAAAAAAAAGTGTAAACAAAAAAAAAAAACACATACAAAAATATAAAATAAAAAAAAATAGTTGTCGTTTTATTGTTCTCTCTCTATTCTCTCTCTATTGTTCTGCTCTTTTTTACTGTATTCTATTCTGCAATGTTTTATTGTTATTATGTTTTATCATGTTTGTTTTTCAGGTCTGCAATTTTTTATACTTTACCGTTTACTGTGTTTTATTGTTAACCATTTTTTTGTCTTCAGGTACACCATTCACGACTTTGAGTGGTTATACCAGAAAGATGCCTGCAGGTTTAGGTATCATCTTGGTATCATTCTTTTCAGCCAGCGGTCGGCTTTCATGTAAAAGCAATCCAAGCGGCTAATTAGCCTCTAGACTGCCTTTACAAGCCGTGGGAGGGAATGCCCCCCCCCACCTTCTTCCGTGTTTTTCTCTGGCTCTCCTGTCTCAACAGGGAACCTGAGAATGAGGCCGGTGATTCAGCCAGCTGACCGTAGAGCTGATCAGAGAACAGAGTGGCTCCAAACATCTCTATGGCCTAAGAAACCGGAAGCTACGAGCATTTTATGACTTAGATTTCGCCGGATGTAAATAGCACCATTGGGAAATTGGGGAAGCATTTTATCACACCGATCTTGGTGTGGTCAGATGCTTTGAGGGCAGAGGAGAGATCTAGGGTCTAATAGACCCCAATTTTTTCAAAAAAGAGTACCTGTCACTACCTATTGCTATTATAGGGGATATTTACATTCCCCGAGATAACAATAAAAATGAATAAAAAAAAAAAAAAAATGAAAGGAACAGTTTAAAAATAAGATAAAAAAGCAAAAAAATAATAAAGAAAAAAAAAAAAAAAAAAAAAAAGCACCCTTGCGCTAAGGCGAACGCAAGCGGCGGTCTGTCGACAAACGTAAACAGCAATTGCACCATGCATGTGAGGTATCACCGCGAAGGTCAGATCGAGGGCAGTAATTTTATCAGTAGACCTCCTCTGTAAATCTAAAGTGGTAACCTGTAACGGCTTTTAAAAATGTTTATATTTTGTTGCCACTGCACGTTTGTGCGCAATTGTAAAGCATGTTTGGTATCCATGTACTCGGCCTAAGATCATCTTTTTTATTTCATCAAACATTTGGGCAATATAGTGTGTTTTAGTGCATTAAAATTTAAAAAAGTGTGTTTTTTCCCCAAAAAATGCGTTTGAAAAATCGCTGCGCAAATACTGTGTGAAAAAAAAAAATGAAACACCCACCATTTTAATCTGTAGGGCATTTGCTTTAAAAAAAAATATATAATGTTTGGGGGTTCAAAGTAATTTTCTTGCAAAAAAAATAACTTTTTCATGTAATCAAAAAGTGTCAGAAAGGGCTTTGTCTTCAAGTGGTTAGAAGAGTGGGTGATGTGTGACATAAGCTTCTAAATGTTGTGCATAAAATGCCAGGACAGTTCAAAACCCCCCAAATTACCCTATTTTGGAAAGCAGACACCCCAAGCTATTTGCTGAGAGGCATGTCGAGTCCATGGAATATTTTATATTGCGACACAAGTTGCGGGAAAGAGACAAATTTTTTTTTTCTTTTTTTTTTGCACAAAGTTGTCACTAAATGATATATTGCTCAAACATGCCATGGGAATATGTGAAATTACACCCCAAAATACATTCTGCTGCTTCTCCTGAGTACGGGGATACCACATGTGTGAGACTTTTTGGGAGCCTAGCCGCGCACGGACCCGAAAACCAAGCACCGTCTTCAGGCTTTCTAAGGGCGTGAATTTTTGATTTCACTCTTCACTGCCTATCACAGTTTCGGAGGCCATGGAATGCCCAGGTGGCACAAAACCCCCCCAAATGACCCCATTTTGGAAAGTAGACACCCCAAGCTATTTGCTGAGAGGTATAGTGAGAATTTTGCAGACCTCACTTTTTGTCACAAAGTTTTGAAAATTGAAAAAAGAAAAAAAAAAATGTTTTTTCTTGTCTTTCTTCATTTTCAAAAACAAATGAGAGCTGCAAAATACTCACCATGCCTCTCAGCAAATAGCTTGGGGTGTCTACTTTCCAAAATGGGGTCATTTGGGGGGGTTTTGTGCCACCTGGGCATTCCATGGCCTCCGAAACGGTGATGGGCAGTGAAGAGTAAAAATCAAAAATTCACGCCCTTAAAAACGCTGAAGGCGGTGATTGGTTTTCGGGGCCCCGTACGCGGCTAGGCTCCCAAAAAGTCCCACACATGTGGTATCAGCATACTCAGGAGAAGCAGCAGAATGTATTTTGGGGTGTAATTTCACATATTCCCATGGCATGTTTGAGCAATATATCATTTAGTGACAACTTTGTGCAAAAAAAAAAGTGTCACTTTCCCGCAACTTGTGTCAAAATATAAAATATTCCATGGACTCAATATGCCTCTCAGCAAATAGCTTGGGGTGTCTACTTTCCGAAATAGGGTAATTTGGGGGGGTTTGTGCCACCTGGGCATTCCATGGCCTCCGAAACTGTGATAGGCAGTGAAGAGTGAAATCAAAAATTTACACCCTTAGAAATCCTGAAGGCGGTGATTGGTTTTCGGGGTCCCGTACGCGGCTAGGCTCCCAAAAAGTCCCACACATGTGGTATCCCCGTACTCAGGAGAAGCAGCTGAATGTATTTTGGGGTGCAATTTCACATAGGCCCATGGCCTGTGTGAGCAATATATCATTTAGTGACAACTTTTTGTAAATATTTTTTTTTTTTTGTCATTATTCAATCACTTGGGACAAAAAAAAAAATATTCAATGGGTTCAACATGCCTCTCAGCAATTTCCTTGGGGTGTCTACTTTCCAAAATGGGGTCATTTGGGGGGGTTTTGTACTGCCCTGCCATTTTAGCACCTCAAGAAATGACATAGGCAGTCATAAACTAAAAGCTGTGTAAATTCCAGAAAATGTACCCTAGTTTGTAGACGCTATAACTTTTGCGCAAACCAATAAATATACGCTTATTGACATTTTTTTTACCAAAGACATGTGGCCGAATACATTTTGGCCTAAATGTATGACTAAAATTGAGTTTATTGGATTTTTTTTATAACAAAAAGTAGAAAATATCATTTTTTTTCAAAATTTTCGGTCTTTTTCCGTTTATAGCGCAAAAAATAAAAACCGCAGAGGTGATCAAATACCATCAAAAGAAAGCTCTATTTGTGGGAAGAAAAGGACGCAAATTTCGTTTGGGTACAGCATTGCATGACCGCGCAATTAGCAGTTAAAGCGACGCAGTGCCAAATTGGAAAAAGACCTCTGGTCCTTAGGCAGCATAATGGTCCGGGGCTCAAGTGGTTAAAGCAGATTACACAGCACAGTACTTGGCTAAAAATAGCGTCGCTTTACTGCCAACGCCGCCCGCACCCCATTGTGAAAGGGGCCTAATAGGATGGCAAAAGCCGAGGAAAGGTTGTGAAGATTTAGACCAATACCACCACAGAAGCTGTATTATGCCCTGTACACACGATCGGACATTCCGATAACAAAATCCATCGGATTTTTTCCGACGGATGTTGGCTCAAACTTGTCTTGCATACACACGGTCACACAAAGTTGGTCTGAAATTCCGAATGTCAAGAACGCGGTGACGTAAAACACGTATGATGAGCCTGGGAAAATGAAGTTCAATAGCCAATGCTGCTCTTCTGCTTGATTCCGAGCATGCGTGGAACTTTGTGCGTCGGAATTATGTACACACGATCGGAATTTACCCAAACGGATTTTGTTGACGAAAAATTTGAGAACCAGATCTTAAATTTTGTGCGACGGAAATTCCGATGGAAACTGTTGGATGGAGCCTACACACGGAATTTCCGACAAAAGGCTCTCATCGAACATTTTCCGTCGGAAAATCTGACCGTGTGTACAAGGCATTAGAGAAGCTGAAGAGTGAAGCAGAGAAAGGCTGAATGGAAAAAAAGAAGCGTCCTTGTGTAACGCTGGTTTCTGAAAACCTACTGAAGAATGTATTGCACACACCATAATATATCACTCCACAGATCATAAATCTTTGTGAAAGTGTTTGATTTTTAATATGTGCGTTACAATTGCTGGTGTGAAAATTATCTGGATGCATTCATTGTGCAATAACTTAAATAGAATTTCTGACAACCGGTCGCTGGAGAACAAATAGAAAATCTACTGCTTCTTTTGCTTGCAAAACTACAAGTAATTTTTTTTATTCAATTAGGAATAAATATAGTTTCTGCAATTAATTTTTAAATGGTCCATTAAAACTTCTGATTAGTTGCTACATTTATTCTAGGCATTACCATTCCTATTTGGAGTGTATATAAGACCACTTACTGCAAAGTGAAATGTGATAATAAATGAGGGTTTATGAATTTATCGGTTTCAAAAGGACACACCTTGTTAACAAGGAAATATTACCCAGAGAAAATCTGCCTGTAGTATGGATAGAGTATAGAGACCCTTTGTTATCCAACTTTATAATAAATAACATTAAATAATAATAATGTTGTTTTTATTATTTTAGTAATATTACATTTAGTTATTATTGTTTTATTACTACTGCTAAATATATAATATATTAAATATTATATAAGAATGCTGTGGTGTATATTGGTGTGTACACATAGGACGGGTGAGGTCATACAGGGTACACTTACCTCTGTGATTTCCCCTCCTGGCACAGTTGACTCTCCTGAGGGTCTCCACCATTGTGTTGCAGTCTAGGCCTTAGTTCAATCCTGTGCCGGTCACTGACCACATTTCCCCCCCGATGCCAGCAATGTGTATGGAGGGGAAATCGATCTTCTGTCACAGCTCTCTGTCCCCCTTTACATTCCTCATACACCGACTGGATTATTCCTGTCTGCATTAACAGGTCACATATCCACAAAGCTGCAATAATAGTAATAAAAACAACCAGAATGAGGATAAGAGGCATTAATAGACCGGAGCGCACACCTACCCCTCCCCCCACAGTCTTATACCCAGCAGGAATACATGGCCAGATAAAATCTGCATGAGTCTCTGGGAAGAGTCTATCCCGAACCTCCAACTACCGCACAGGACTCTTTTTTTTGGTCCACACCAGAATCGTATTGCATGGGTGTTCCCTCTAAACTAAGTCTCACATTGCCCCTCCTCCTCTCTTACATAGCAGCACTTCCGCATTACCTCTCCTAGGCGAGAATAGCGTTTGTGTCACCAAACTCACTCACGCCCAGGGGTGTTGCTAGGTCTACAAAAGAACTGGGGCTAGAGCCCATAGCAGCGTACTAAAGAAAGTCATATGCTTGGGTGGGCATACACATATATATATACAGTAATATACATGTGTGTGTGTGTGTATATATCCCCAGAGAGCCCCCCCACTTACATCAGGGTTCCCAAGGAGTCCCCCTTACATCAGGGTCCCCAGAGAGCCCCTCCTTACATCAGAGTCCTCAGAGAGCCTCTCCCTTGCATCAGGGTCCCCAGAGAGCCTATACCTTGCATCATGGTCCCCAGAGAGCCTCTACCTTGCATCAGGGTTCCCAGAGAGCCCCCCACTTACATTAGGGTCAAAAGGGGGCCTCCCCCTTAAATCAGGGTCCCCAGAGAACCTCCCCCTTGCATCAGGGTCCCCAGAGAGCCTCCACCCTGCATCAGGGTGACCAGAGAGCCCCCGACTTACATCAGGGTCCCCAGAAGAGCCTCCCCTACCCTTGGAGACCCCTGCAAAGACTCGGGGCTATGGTCCACCCACCAAAAGCCACCCCCTATCGACGCCACTGCTCACGCCCCCCCTATTAGATTTAGCTCTTTCAATGATAATCTGCCACTGCCCACACTAGTCAATGTAGAGGTCCAGGCATTCAAACAAATGCACTAATGTGCACACCTTCTTTTATCTGGGATGTTGTTCCAGAACGAAGACGACAGTGAGATTCTCATTGGTCAGTGTGGCCACATGCCCATGCTGACCAATTACTGCTCACCATCACAAGCTTTAACCACTTCAGCCCCGGAAGATGTGGCTGCTTAATGACCAGATCATTTTTTGCGTTACGGCACTGCGTCGCTTTAACCGACAATTGCGCGGTCGTGCGACGCTGTACCAAAAAAAAAAAATTGATGTCCTTTTTTCCCCACAAATAGAGCTTTCTTTTGGTGGTATTTGATCATCTCTGCGGTTTTTATGTTTTGCGCTAAAAACAAAAAAAGAGCGACAATTTTGAAAAAAACACAATATTTTGTACTTTTTGCTATAATAAATATCCCCTATTTATTTTTAAAAAAGCTAATTTTTTCCTCAGTTTAGGCCGTTATGTATTCTACATATTTTTGGGTATAAAAATCGCAATAAGCATATATTGATTGGTTTCTGCAAAAGTTATAGCGTCTACAAAATAGGGGATAGATTTATGGCATTTTTATTATTTTTTTTTTTTACTATAAATGGCAGCAATCTGCGATGTTTATCGGGACTGGGACACATCTGACACATTTTTGGGACCATTGGCATTGATACAGCAATCCATACTATATAAATGCAAGGATTACTGTGTAAAGGTCACTGGCAGGGAAGGGGTTAACACGCTGAGAGCCTGAGCCGGGTGCCAGGCGAGGGATCTGAGTGGATCCTGACTAAATGGTTGTGATAAAACCCAAGCCTGGACCGACTCTGTGACATTAGCAGAGAGTGGACTTCAGCACGCTCTCTGCTAAAAACGGGTCACAGGCGTGCAAAACAAACTGCACTCCTGTGATCCATAGGAGAAGTACAGCAACTTGTGGCATCATTTCCTTCCCTCTATATAGATCTGTGGTGATCACTTTTCAGAGGGTGGCTGGGAGGAGATAGGTCACCTTCTCACTGTCTGCTTTACCTCTGAGGCCTCATTCACACCAGCAGTGGGGGGGGGGGGGCTGTACACATAATGTGACAGAAATTATCCTCCCTGCCAAATGAATAGGACCAATCCACAACTACATGGAACTCAGGCAGCAGCGGTGTGGTAGTGTGGGGGTCTCAGGGGGATACCAGCGGTGATGATGAGGTGACAGATTCCTCCCAGCCTAAAAAAATAAAAAAGGGAAAAAAGAAGGTGCCGCCATCTAAGTGTATCAATTTTAATAATAAAAACTTCAGAAATTAAAATAGGTTGCACTCACAAAGGTAAAGAAGAATGTGCGGGTCATCTGTCTCCTCAAGATGGTAATAATAGCAAAGCGATCGTTTCCTCCCAGCCGCCTGTCACCTGCCAGAGCTTTAAAAAGCCCCAACCACACCCACCTACATTATACTTCATTGTGGCACCGCCCCATTCACCTACCTGGGCTGTAACCGATGTACAGCCTCCACCAACCGCAGCTTCTCCTGCAGGTTGGCGGTCGGTAATAATGCAGCTTCACCGCCATCCATGTGAATGAGGCCAATCACAGATCATCAGTCAGGCGAGGTCAGAGGTCAGGATTTGGGAAGATGAGAACACCGTCTGCCATACACCGCACCCCCATATCATACAATACAGCCCCCCATATCATGCCATACACCCCCCCTCCATATATCATAGAATACACCCCCCTCCATATATCATACAATACACCCCCCTCCATATATCATACAATACATCCCCCCATATATCATACAATACACCCCCCCATATATCATACAATACACCCCCCCATATATCATACAATACACCCCCCCATGTATCATACAATACACCCCCCATATATATCATACAATACACCCCCCCATGTATCATACAATACACCCCCCCATGTATCATACAATACACCCCCCCATGTATCATACAATACACCCCCCCCACATACGAAGAGAAGACAGTGAGAAGCCCAGTGTGCGCAGGAAGGAAGTGAAGGAGAAGGTGTATATAGATGTATATAGAAAGAGGTCCCTGAAGTTTGCAAAGCCAAGTGGGCATCCCATAACCTCCCATCCCTGTCCAAGTTTCTAACCCTTGGACCCCTTTCACACTGAAGGTGCTTTTCAGGCTCTTTAGCGCTAAAAATTGCACCAGTAAAGCGGCTCTCAAGCCTCCCCAGTGTGTAAGCCCTCGGGCAGTGGTCTTGCAGGACCGCAAAAAAAAGTCCTGCAAGCAGCGTCTTTTGGGCGGTGCGGGAGTGGTGTATACACAGCTCCTAAACCACCCCTGCCATTGAAATCAATGGGCAGCGCTGCTGAAGTGCCTGCAAAGTGCTTCAGCAGCGACGCGTTGCGGGTGGTTTTAACCCTTTCCTCGGCCGCTAGCGGGGTTAAAAGTCACCCGCTAGTGGCCGAGAAGCACAGCTATAACAGCAGTAAAGCGCCGCTAAAACTCTGGTGTTACATTTGGTACCTTTCAGGGGGAAGGTGGAACGGGGACCTGTTTATGACGGGTCCCCTTTCCCCCTTCCGGGAGACGGGCAGCGGCCCAATTTCCCAGAAGTTCGTTTTTCATCAAATGATTACAATGACTACTTCCAGACCACCCACATACTGTGGCAGGGTGGCCCGGCTGTGCAGAAGAACGTACCTTCAACGAACAACATTGTTCCTCCTTCCTGGTCTACGGCGTTCTCACGCTGTGATTGGACGCAGCGGGAGCCAATCAGCGGGTCTGGCAGCCGCGATGGCTACCCACGAACTTTCGGAGGAATAACAGAACGGCAGTCTGCCTATGTAAACAAGGCAGACCGCCGTTTGGTCACAGAGGAAGAGAGAGATCTGTGTTGTTTTCTACTAATCAGGAACATCGATCTCTCGCAGCATCCCCCACACAGCAGTGTGGATAAAAATAAATTATTTTTTTTTATTTAAAATCGATTTTTTGGATTTAAATCAAATTTATTTTAATAAAATGCTTTTGGAGTAAAAATCTATCTAAAGAAAGTTTTCTATTTAGTATACATTATTAATTTAGTTTATTCAGCATGAAATGGAGCTCAGTTATGTAGCATGAGGCTGCATATTCTACAATATTTACATTTTTGGTAAACTCATTTAATGAATCCAAGCTCTGCAAGCTGAGATAACAAGCACTGCATTGATGCATTCATACAATTTCACAGTAACCATGGCATAAAACAAAGTTCAGGAATATTCTTTTATTCCATTGTTTTGCAAATCTATGTACACTACAAACTGTATGATTGAATCGGTTCTGATATCGCTGTTTTACTAACCTGACAGCTTATTATTCTAAATAGGAAATCTTAATTTTGTTTGCAAATATTAAAGATTCTAACTACCAGCAAGAATAAGTCTTTCCATTTAAAAAACACCTGTCATTTGCTGCTACGTCCCTCACCTTATTGTGTCACTGCCGCATCACCAGCCGCCCCATTAAAGTGAATGGGACTGTCAGGAAGTCAACAGCAGGTCAGAGGAGGAGCCGCTGAGGAACAGAAATGACAGATGCTCTTTAAAAATTATGATTTAAATCAAATCCACCCTGCCAGAGTAAGACTCCTTTCACACTGGGACGTTTTTTCAGGCGCTAAAGAGCTAAAAATAGCGCCTGTAAAGCATCTGAAAAACACCTCCCCTGCAGCCCCAGTGTGAAAGCCCGATTGCTTTCACACTGGAGTGGTGCGCTTGCCGGATGTTAGAAAAAGTCCTGCAAGAAGCATCTTTGGGGCGGTGGAGAAGCAGTGTATACACCGATCCTAAACCGCCCCTGCCCACTTTGCGGTCGCTTTTAACCCTTTTTGGCCGCTAGCGGGGGTTAAAAGCACCCCGCTAGGGGATGAAAAGTGCCGCTAAAACTAGTGGTACTTAATCGCTAACGGCAGGCGCGCTACAGTGTGAAAGGGCTCTAAGAAAGCACAAACAGGGAAAAGAATTAACCCTTTGATTGCCCCCGATGTTAACCCCTTCCCTGCCAGTGTCATTTATACCATGTCAGTGCATTTTTTTTAGCACTGATCACTGTATTAGTGTCACTGGTCCCCAAAAAGTGTCACTTAGTGTCCAATTTGTCCGCCACAATGTTGCAGTCCCGCTAAAAAAACAGATTGCTGCCATTACTAGTAAAAAAAAATGTTTTTTTAAAAAAAAAAGTCCCTAAATCTATCCCAGTTTTTAGACGCAATAACTTTTGTGCAAACCAATCAATATATTTTTTACCAAAAATATGTAGCAGAATACAAATTGGCCTGAATTGATGAAGAAATTAGATTTTTTACTTTTTTTTTGGATATGTTTTATAGCAGAAATTAAAAAAATGTTGTTTTTTTTTTTAAATTGTTGCTATTTTTTGTTTATAGTGTAAAAAATAAAAACCGCAGCACGACCGCGCAATTATCAGTTAAAATAACGCAGTGCTGTATCACAAAAAATGGCCTGGTCATTAAGGGAGTAAATCCTTCCGGGGCTGAAGTGGTTAAATCACCTTTGGCTTAACAACAACATTAACATTATTTTGAAATGGTACTAATAACACACACAGTCTTTGATTTCAGAAATATGTTTACAGTTCGAATAATTCAATTTAAAATCCAATTTGAATTTCGTTTCATTATTCAGAGCATTCGGTAAACTTTGTTATACTGTAATACGGGTAATCGAATATATCCGAATCTCCAAATAACAAAAAAATTGTTTGAATATTAATTCTGAATGAAATGAACCGCAGATGTCTAGTACCCGATACCCCCCGAAAGGTGCTAAATGTGGCAGCGGAGGGAGCAAACAAGCAGAGCTTCCCCTTTTGGGTGGAGCTCTGCTTTGAGTATATATTCTTAATGCAAAAATGTCCCTTCTATTGCTCTCAGCCTCCTCCAAATTCTTTTTTTTTTAGCTGCTGTGATCTGAAATCCTGTTAGAGGGTGGCCACGTCCGTTCTCTATGGTCCCACTGTATGTAGGAACACAGTCACCCTTTCCTTTTCACTCTCCAGATGGACTAGGAACTATGGACAATGGGATGTGTAGTGTGCATAGAGCAGTATGTATAACTGCAACAAAAGACGCACTGCTTGTTTCAAACGCAAGTGAGATGGAAATGGAGAGGTTCGGGAGCTCATGGAGGACGGGTAAAAGGAGGCAGGAAAATACAACACAATTAATTGCAAAATAGATGATAGATCCATTAAGTAGTGGATGTGTATGGATTATTTTTGGAGAATTAGGATACTGCTTAGTGTCACTTTAACATTTATTTCCTCATTGCTATATTAACAAGGACTGGACAGATACTGGGGTTGAGTTACTAAAACTGAAGTGTGCAAAACCTGGTGCTCTGCATGGGAACCAATCAGATTATATCTTCAGCTTGCTCAATTAAAGTGGTTGTAAACCCGTTACAACCACTTTTACCTACAGGTAAACCTAGATTAAGGCTTACCTGTAGGTGCTCGAAATATCTCCCAAACCTCCAAGGTTTAAGAGATATTTATAAATTAGATGAGCGCCGATGTCTACAGTGCATGCGCCGTAGACAACGGCGCACTTAAGACTCCTTTAAAAACGGCAAGCGTGCCGTTTCTAAAGGAGATCGTGCCGTGACTGGCGGCTCCCGTGCACATGCGCGGGAGTGAAGTAATCACGGCTCCGTCCAATCACAGCACCAGAGCCATGATACACGGAAGGAAGATGGACGTTTCGTAGAACAGGGGACAGCGGTGACATCGCAGGCTTCGGTTTCAGGTAAGTGACACATAATGGGCTACTATGCGATGCATAGTAGCCCATTATGCTTTACCTTTGCAGGGAAACAAAGAGGAAGTAAAACTCATCAGGGTTTACTTCCTCTTTAAGCTTTGACAATAAAACCTGGAAAGTGATTGGTTTCTATGCAGAGCTGCACCAGATTTTGCACAATCCAGTTTTAGTAAATCAAGCTCAATGCTCTCTATGGAGAGTAGAAATCATGACTTCACCCCCGATCACAACAAACTCGACTTAAATCGTACAACTTTACATGAAAATACACAATTTCAAAGCCGCATGTCAGTGCGAAGTCAGATGTGTCTTGGCTGAAATCTGTGCGATTTCATGCACAGATGTCTATGCAGCTTGCACCTTAAAATCGGCAAAAATAGTGCAGGAACTTCTGTTTTTAAATGGTGTGGCACCGCAAAGTCCGCATCGCACCAATTTAACTGGTTCCATTGCCAACAATAGGGTGCGACTTGTGTTGCGATTTGGACCTGTCAAATCGCATGACAAGTTGCACCAATGTGACCGGGGGCTTAGTGCCCGGCTATTGATTGACCTCAAACTCATTGATCAAAATACTAACCATAACATACAAGGCCATCCACAACATCACCCCCCAGCTACATCATCAACCTCATCTGCAGATATCGCCCAAATTGTCCTCTTCACTTCTCCCTCCTGCTCTCTAGCTCCCTTGTTACCTCCTCCCATTCTCACCTCCAGGACTTCTCCAATCCTCTGGAACTCCCTAACCCTGCATGTCCAGTCAGCTCCTACCCTGTCCGCCTCACTCCACCTAAGAACTGTACTTGACTCACCTCCATCAGATCCTCGGCTCTGCAGCAATTATCTTTTGTACCATCCCCCCCTTTAAACTGTAAGCTTCATGAGCAAGGCCATCCTATTCCTTCTGTATTGAATTGTATTGTAATTGTGCTGTCTCCCTTTATATTGTAAAGTGCTGCGTAATATGTTGGCACTATATTCTGTATAATAATAATAAACTCAAACTGATGATTGAATCATATCAGTGCTGCCAATTTATGCAAAATGATTATTAATTTTCAGCCCTGGCTGATCGTCTCCATTTGATTGAATCCAATCCAAACCAAGTCTCATTCAACTGGAATAGAAGTTATAGCTATTCAATTGGTTTCAGGTTCAATGGAATCACACATTGATCGGATAATGGAATCGAAGCATGTATGACTACCATAACCTCCTATAAAAAAAATATACTTGTAAAAAAATAAAATGAAAAAACTACTGAAACCTCCCAATGCCTACACTGTCCACTGCCCCCCCCCCCCCCCCCAAATATTAAAAACAAATTAAATTGTAAAAAAAAAATAAACACATAAAAATAAAAAAACTGACACCATCCTCTGCCCTACTGACACCATCCACTGCCTCATACCCCTCTCCACCCCCTTCCCCAAAAGCACTGTGAAAAAAAAATATTAAGAGAAATATCAAAAACCGTCCACTGCCCTACTGACACTGTCTAAACCCCCCCCCCCCAAAAAAAAATCATTGTGAGGAAAAAAAAAATTTTTTTTAAGAAATAATTTAAAAAACAAAATTGTAAAAAAATAATAAAAATAAAAACACCGTCCACTGCCCTAGTGACACCACCCACTGGCCGCCAAATAGCATTCTGAAAAATTTTTTTTAAAAAAAGACTAAAAAAAAAAAAAAAATTGTAAAAAAATAATAAAACTAAAAAACTACTGACAACATCCACTGCCCTACTGACACAATCCTGCTCATAATACCCACCACTGTACACTCTGCACATACTACCCACCACCATACACTCCACACTCCTCTCCTGCACATACTACCCACTGCCATACACTCCACACTGTACATTCTCTATTTAACATTACTGCATTCTGCACTATGCAAGTCATCTCAGACTCTATTAAACCACACCCCATTTAGCCACGCCCAACATTTAGAAAAATTTAAGCCACGCCCATTTTTCCCGCAATGGCACGCTTCTGTGCCTAGGGCCCACTTTTTATCTTTCACACAGGCCCACTCATTTCATGATATGCCCCTGCTTCACTGCAATAAAAAAGTCATTAACTTGGAATCAAGGAGTATGCAGACTAGGAGTTTTGGCGTTCCTCATTGGCATACTTATTACAGGCCAATGACAACAAAAGTATTGGTAAAGCAAAGCAACTAACATATTTAGAAAGAGGTGGCAGCCTTGGTTTTCCTATCAGTACAAGTTTTTCAAGTTCATCACAGCATAACAAAACCACAACCCAGACAAGACTCATTCTATAACTCTGTACAATTGTCTGGATTTCACAGAAGCACAAATTCAGAGAAGTGCACGCACTGACATCAGTGGCAGGGGCTGTTCTGTAAGACAGAGGACCTTTGTGAATCCTTGCTTGCCCTATGACAGCAGGCACTTTAACTGTTCCTATATACTAATAAGAAGAAACACGAGTTTCACTCCAATTTTGGCACACAATGTTTTCAGGCAAGGAAGCTGCCATCTTGTCCTTGTAAACTTAAAAAAAGAAAAGAAAAAAGGATCCTGTACCTTTAAAGCTTGTTTACAGCACAGTGCTTGTGCTGTGTAATTTGGCCTCTTGTAACACCTGAAATACCTGGCTGATCCTGCCAGTTTCTGCCCTCCCCTTTGTAAACTGACCACAGTGTATCATGGCTGCTGAGCCCTGACACAGAGGTACGTTTACGTGATTCTGTCATTCACTGCGTCTCCTGTCCTCCTCTCCCTCCTCCCTGCCCGTCGGCTCCTGTGTCAGGGCCCGCCCCCTCCCCTCCTGCTGCTAAAATAGAATTATATAGGCCATTTAATGTTGTCTGTTGCCCAATGATAGGTGCTCTTGTCTGTGCTTTATAAAAAAAAAAAAATGCCAATTATACCTAATTTCAAAGCGCCTCTCGGCACTCATGTGACTGGCCGGTTCTCTCCTTCCAACCAATGTCGGTGGGGGAATCTCGGCCCCGCCCGCTGCATCAGACGGAGTAAGGAGAGAGTCGGTCGGTCACGTGAGAGCCTAGCAGCGCTCTGAAATGAGATTTAATCAGCATTAAAAAAATGTAAAAAAAAAAGGACACAGGAACACCTATCCTTAGGAAATGGACAGAATTATATGAAGTTTTTACAGTGGGTTAACAACCACTTTACCACTTAAGGACCGTACCACGTACATATACTGCGGCAGGAAGATGGTATGGTGGTGGAGAGCTGGAGAAGAGGCTTGCAACGCTCCTTGGACCGCAGTGCTAGAAGGGATGATGTCACAGGCTTGATCGCGACATGTTTCTGGGCTGGCGCACCTTGGAAGTGGGGGGAATGCGCTCTCCTTTTTTAAACTAGTTCAGATGAGTTGGATGTACTAGTATTTATATATACGTTGTGCTGCCATCTAGTGGAAAGTTCTCATTGCTACAGGCAGCATTTTTAGTAAACATTCAACAATAAATGGATAGAGACAAAATACATTCTCGGATAGAAAAAAACACATACACATGTATATTCCATACGTGCATTCAAAAAGGCAATGGCAATATGCATTTGTGATATGGAAAAAAATATAACTAGCTTGAAAAAAGGAGCGAGCATTCCTCCTACCAGCAGGGTGCGCCAACCAAGAAACATGAAAAAGGAAATACCACCAGCACACCAGGATCTCCAAAAACGGTCCAAAACATTAATATCAAAAAAAGCAAAAGCGACATTTCGGAGCCACCTAGGACCCCTTCTTCAGCCATGTGATGTGAAGAAGGGGTCCTGCGTGGCTCCGAAATGTCGCTTTTGCTTTTTTGATACTATGTGATTAAAGCTTTGGACCCATTTTTGGAGATCCTGCTGTGCTGATGACATTTCCTTTTTCATGATTGCATTTGGTTCCAGCCGATGGTCATTTCAGCACCCAATTTAAAATACAACCGTTTGTGCAGGAATGTGTGCGTTGGGAGCATTGCATTGGAAGCCCAGGAACATGTTGCGATCACGCCTGTGACATCATCCCTTCTAGCACTGCAGTCCAGGGAGCACCCAAGCCTCTTCTCCAGCTATCCACCACCATACCATCTTCCTGCCGGCCGGGAGAGCCCACAAAGTGGCTGAGACAGCGTACCTTCTACTGACCAGTGCGATGGATGCCCCACAGAACGTTTACCCACAGATGTACCCTTCCCTGTTTACCTTGATGTAAGTTACTATGTGTTTTTATTAATATGCACTTTACAGTTTAACTCAGAGGCGCCTGCATTTGTTTTTTCATTTATACAGTGACAGTGCATTTTTTTTCTAGCACTGTATTGCTGTCACTGGTCCCCAAAAAAGTGTCACTTAGTGTCAGATTTGTCTGCCGCAAAAAAAAAACAGGTGATTAAATACCACCGAAAGAAAGCTATTTGTGGGAAATAAAGGACATCAATTTTATTTGGGTACAGCATTGCACGACCGCGCAATTGTGCTATATCGCAAAAAATGGCCTGGTCAGAAAGGGGGTAAAACCTTCCGGAGCTGAAGTGGTTAATCTTTGACTGCCATAATGCTGCACATGTGATCAGTTATGACACCAGCCATCGGATGGTTTGACAGTTTGGCTGAGAGCACAACCAATGTGACAGTTACATTTCCAGCATGTACCGGGTTCACTTTCATCTGAACTAAAAATATTATGAACAATTTTTGAACAGAAGTATGGGGCGATGTATTTTGATCATATTTGAAGATCTGCTTTAAATTAATAAATACGGTGTAAGAGGCACAATAACTCATTGGCTTCCCTCGGTCTACTCTCTTCTCAAGCAATAAGGGTTCTATAGCAATGTGTTTATCCCAGGATTCCCAAAATTTTAGTAATTCTTTTTTTAAGTGAACGTTAAAGCTAAACACCGGAAGTTCCATGAAAAACACTCTTGCAGCGATCCCCTGTGGCTAGATGAAAGGAGCAATATTCAACTTATAAATGAATGGTAATGTGTCCTTCGCGCCATTAGGGATAGTGAATGAACCTAGTGTCCATATTAAATGTGATGATAGGGTTATGCAGCAAAACCTAATGGTGTACACAAAACCACAGAGCAAAATTAAAAATCAAGGTGATCTCGCGCATAACTATCCATGAACACATTCGCAGTATCCATTAACCCATTAGAATCTGGATAGAAAGCCGAGACATACACCAATTATCTGTTGATATGTTGATGTGAGATACTACATAACCCTAAGGTGAGAGTTTAGTGAAACCGCATTTGATGAGAGAATTCATGGAATTCAACATGAAAATCATCTTTCATCAACCTTAACCTACACCACTTAGTCACACATCTGGTTTTACCTCCCACTTCCCTTTGAACTTGGAGCATAATATACAGTACTATCATCTATTTTTGGACTTTATATCATTATTAACCATTTATTGACTTTTACACCATTTGATTATAAGAAGAGTTTTTTGAAGTGATGATTATCACATTTCACATGTGCGTTTATTTTATTTAGTGGTATTATACTATCACATTTCACATGTGCGTTTACATAATCCTATTCCGTGTTATTTCTTTACTATTTTCATGCATGTGCACTTTTTTTTTGGCAATTAGTGTACACAGTGGTATTTATTCACATGATTTGTTCTCATCTTTATTTTATGACTATGTGCAAGATCACCTTGATTTTTAATATTCAACTTATACCTTGCCGTGACAGGCTCCTTCCATCTGTATGTCTGCCCACCCCTTCCCCAAAGCCTTTTCTCTGAGGTACTCTGGCTGGCATACTGAGGTCATCAGGTACAATGCAGGACAAATAGCCCTGCACTGTATGTGTGGATGCCCAAGGTCCACCCATAACCTGGAGCATATGCAGCTTATTCCTCTACCCTCAGACTCACCAAGTTCAGCTTTAAATTACTTTTGGGTAAAAAAACAAAAAGGGGGTGGAGCCGACGACAAATATATTTTTCCTAAGCTTCATTTCAATTTTTTTGTTCTGCTGGGAGAACCACTAGCAGATTTCTAAGGACTGAAAATTTTAAATGCTCCCAAAATGTTATAAATAAAAAGCACCCCCGGGGCATAAAGGTCAATTATAGATTTTTGTACCAGAGGCATGTAGACTTAACCCCTTATTAAAATGCTAGCAAACACTGCTTCGTGACTTGTACCTACAAATAAGCTCATAATAAACAGGTACAAGGAATATCTCCTAAATACACATATACCGCTACCTCCACAGGAGCCGCTTAAGTATGTTTGGTTTTGTACTCTTCCTCTCAACCCCAAGAACAGCCACAGCCCCTCCGGCACACCTGGAAATAGTGCAAGTGCAAGGACCAATGAAAACACACAAATTATGATAAAACACAGAAAGTGTCTTTACTGCAACATTTCTGTGGAAATGGGTAACAAACAATACAGTATATAGTCAAGTAATCCAACATGGAGAACAATAACTGAGATCAAGAGCAATATAGCTCAACACTGTATTCAGGCTGCTTTCAGGGGATTCCAAACCTGAGAACCCCAGGAACAGAGGCAAACACTACAGCAGTAGCAATTTTATATCATATTGGTTACCTCTATATAAATTGGCTCTATGAGTCCAGGCAGGAGGAGAGCAGAAGAATGACCCTCTCTTATGTCAAACCTCTCTTCTATCCCCTGACACTACAGGCCCATCTACAAACACTGTACTCAAATCAACATTCAATGGATCAACCCCCAAGGTAAACTATCCCACACACCCACTAATACAGAGCCCTGAGTCTGTGTGTCACTGGAGGGCCATTTAAAGGCGTCGTATGTGATGCATACTAGCACATTATGCTCTTGACTTGCAAGGGTTCCTCCCTCCCCTCTTTGCTGACTTTACTAACTCTTGTTTTCATAAATTAGTTACTAAAAACATATTTTGCACGAATTAGCCATATTTACTATTTCCTCCTCCGGGTCTCTTTTTGAAGCTGTCTCTAGCAGTGCTGCCACACTCTTGTTACATTTGTGCCCCCTGTGCTGCTGGGATCTACGGAGACTCATAGGAGTCCTCTACATGGGTGCTCCTACTTGGAACTAGAACTGTATGTGCAACCTTTCAGAGTGCCGCACACTGAGCAAGAGCCATGCCTTTTCACCTCTACAGTGGCGATTGATGGTGGCTCGGTGTCCCCTTCATGCTGCTTGTGTGCGGTGCTCTGAATGAATGCAGTCATAGTTTAAAGTGGAAGCACACAAGTACAGGAGACTTCTATGGGAGTGTAAAGGTCCTGGAGACACAAATATAATGGGAATGTGGCAGTGCAGTCCAGGGGGATGGTTTCAAAGGAAGGTCAGGAAGAGGAAGTTTATAATATGAAAAATAAAACACACACCAAATGCATGCAAGTTATGTTATTCATATTCGATTTATGAGAGAAAAAAAAAAAGGTAAAGGAGGACTAAATATCACCAAGTTACACCTCTGATAATATAAATACAAAAAGCTCAAATCTGCCCAAAACACAAAGTTAGATACGCATACACCCATCTTTGGTAAGAAGCAATATGTTCTTTATCAGACTATCAGCATTACAACCCTGCAGAGGTGACTAGTAGCACGGTGTATAGCGCGCTGGTTATGAATTGCTGACCGATTGGGGCCTCGCCCTCCTGTCACTGCGACAACTGTCTCCTGTGATAGAGCACAAAGCGCCACTTGCTGCCATTAACACTTCAGCTGCCAGAGCCATGAATCACTCTGCTATGTCCACAGAATCTCATCCCAGACCAGCACTGCTACCAGGTTTACTCAATTGTAACAACTCCCTATACAAATATACCAAAAACATTTCAATACGGCCATTTCAATAAAAGATACACGTGGCCCTTTACAGAATTCTCTATCAGAAAATGCCAGTTTTGTGGCTGTCCTGCCAATGTAATAGATTCAATATAGTTTGAGGTTCTAACTTTGAACAAACTGCAGATTCAGATTTGAGAGGATCATTGCCATGCAGCTAGGTATTACAAAATGAGGTCAGCATTGGTGGCTCCCAGAGATCATTCATTTAATGTCTGCATTTGGAATATATTTTAAATATAACAAGCATGTATTTATGGAATACTAATTGAGGACTATTGGACACGTCATAATATTCACAACTCTGTATGTCCAAACAAAATTTAAAATACAACAAATCTATATAATGGATAAAAGCGTGTTTTAATATAACACTGTAATAGTTAATGAACAAGACAAGTGTCTTCCATCTTCATTCAACTCCTACACACAGCTGCTGTCACATAGAGGGCAATGATGAAGCTTCAGCAGACACTTCTCATAAAGTAAAGTGGGATAGATGTTCATCTTCATGTAGGACAAACATGACTGACGGAGCAGTACAAGTTTTTTTTTCAGCGGCAAATAACATTTTCACTATATTTTCAATTTTATAGAAAAAAAGTGTCTCTGATTATATGACTGATGTATTTAAATAATGAATAAATAATAAATATGATTACCTCACCCAAAACATTATAAAAAAAACTCTGTTCCAACTTTGAAAAGCCTATCGAGAAAGGAAGAAGTTTCCACAATATCTCAATTTGTCAAGTTTCCCAGAGGTTTTGACACCCAGTGCCGGATCACACTGGGGCGACCTGTCAGGCGACCTAGCTGCATTAAGTCGCACTCCATTCAGGGCAATAGAACCATTCTAAATGGAGCAACTCAAGTCGCTTTGGGGGCAACTTCGGAGAGGCTTGCATTGACCTCTATTAAATAAGTTGTTTGCAAGTTGCGCTAATTTGAAGCCGCCCCAGTGTGGACCAAGACCAAGTGGCATTATAGTGTGTAGGAAATAGAAACGGTTAGCAGGTAGGCTTTTATTACAGAAGAGACTATGGGGGTTTATTTACTAAAGCTGGGAGTGCAAAATCAGGCTCACGTCTCAATAGAATAGCTTCTAACCTCAGCTTGTCCAATTAAGCTTTGGCAATAAAACCTGGAAGCTGATTGGTTTCTATGCAGAAGTGAGCCCGATTCTGCACTCTCCAACTTTAGTAAATAAACCCCTATGTCTCTGCTGCCATGGGAGCATCTTAGCTACCTGTTAGCATTTCATGATTGTACGCCGGGCCAAGCATGTGAGCATATGCAGATCACTGAACAGTCTTGTCATTCCTTCGGTGCTGGGATGAAAACTACAGGGTGAAGTGGACAGTAGTTGTGTTATCCAGGGCCGGCCAATCAGAATGGCCAAAAATGGTCTAACACATAAAATTGGAATCACAGTCGAGGCACGGCATAAATGTTGCTTTGGCAGGTAAGTACAGCAGATGTTAGTTCTGCTTTAAAAAGGTGAACTCCATCTTTTGATATACTTTATTGGAAGACATGAGCATGAAGGATAAAAACACACAAAAGCAGCAAGGGTCAGCGGGTTTTATATTACCCCATGACATGCTGTGTTGCTAGAATTCATCTCAAAGTAATTACCAGTATTGAAAGAAATAAAAAAAAAAAATTACCTTAAAAAAGTCATCCTGATGTACGACAGCAATTGGGAAGGGTTTTATCGATCTGTTTGGCAGAGTGATCTTGCCACCTTTGGTAACACTAAAATCAAGCAGAGACAGGTCACAATACTGCAAATGTTTTTTTCGATAAACAGATTGCTACTACTTTTAGGTCTAAAGCACAGGGACATTTAGAAGCTCAAAATCACTCAAGCGTACAATTTCCAGCATCTGGAGAGCCACAGGTGGCACGTACAGCTGGCCATATACAAGTGAATGGCGGTACATGGCCGTACTTCTGTTAAAGCTGAACTTCACCCAAAATGGAAGTTCCATTTTAAGGCCTTCTCTGCTACATTTGGCACTTTTTTACCGGAGGGAGAACCATTCACAAAGCGAAGTGCACCTTGCGCCATGTGCAGTGAGTGGCCAGGCGGCTGTGAAACCGCAAACTGTCATAGCCAAGTGCCCACAGTTAAGATGCCGACGCTGAGGGCAGAAGACTGTCTACACCAGATTCTCAGGTGAACACAGTGCTGGATCCTGGGACAGGCGAGTGTCTGATTATTAAAAGTTGGCAGCTACAGTGTTTTGTAGCTGCTGACTTAATTTTCAAAATAATGATTGGAGTTCCAGTTTAACACTGATGCACCTGTGTCACTGTGTTTACCCCCAAGTGTGTGGCAAATTACTCTGAATTCCAAACTAGCACACGCACTGTACTCGCACGTAGGGGTAAACATCAATGTATAGGAGCATCAGTGTTAAAAGGAGGTCTTCACTGTACTTGGTCATCGCTTCAAAGTAATACCCCATATGGGGCTTTGTCCTGTGGCCAGAGACCGGCCCAGTGAAGTCTATGGAGCTGTAATGCACAAATAGAATCAGGACAGTGAAGACTTGCAATATTGGATGTAAAGCAGAGAGCAGAGCCATGACCACCTGGATCATGGTAAGTATACATCTGTGGAGAAGGGTGGGTTGGGCAAGTTCATGAAATGGCACAAAAATAGAATATGTGAACTTTGTTTTAAAGTGCACTTAGCCTTTAATGCCCAGAAGCATAAACTTAGCTTTTGGCTCTAATCAGCAACAGGAGCCAAGAGACAGTGTTTTTGGGGTTTGGTGGAGCTGGTCTAATCAGCGCTGTCAAAGACGGAGTCCATGTTCTTATGTAAGCAACAATTCTAGCAGCTTGCACAGGGCTTTATTTTCTCTTCTTGGGGCTGAACATGGCAACAGCAGAGTGAAAGATTAGAAAGATAAATATATGTATTAGTGGAGGTCTGCACTAAAGAAACCCTGCTGCTTTGCCCTACACGGGCAAACCATGGCTTTACTTTGAGGAGTTTCAGGAATCCCAGAAAAAGAGATTCTTCTGTTCCTATAAGAACTCAAGGACAGGGAACAGCTAAACCCGATGGATGTGCAAACTTCATTTAAAATGGGGAAAATATTCTTCAGGTCTCATTCACTGGTTTTTCCACTGTACCTAACCTCTGAGAGCTGCATACAAGCAGCCCACTGAAAAAGAGCCACAGACACAGCCGCTCATCCTGATGTGACAGACAAGAGGGTAATTGGCCCGTGTATGTAGGACAAGTGGCTGTGTCTGTGCAGCCACTGTGCCCCAATAGACTTCAATGGACTGCTTACATACAGCACCTGGAGGTTAGAGACAACAGAAAAAACAGCCTGTCCATGGTATGTGGGTCTCAGCAACTGTGTTAACAAGGCACAGCACATCCACAGCAAGTGTTAAGGCTGTATTAAAGTGAATGTAAACCTTACAAAAAACAATGATGATATACTTCCTTGCTCTGTGCACAGAGCAACCCCGATCCTCTTTTTTGGGTTCCATGATGGCACCCCTGGCTCCTCCCCTCCCCTGAGTGCCTCCAGAGCAAGCTGCTTGCTATGGGGGAACTTGTGCTGGCTCGCTCCCGGGCATCTAATCATCCCTGAAGGAGAGATTAATTAATAAATCTAAAATGCATTGGATGCATGATCTCCAAGCAAACTACCTGCTGAATAACAAACCCTCCAAAGAGATATGTAACATAGCCAAAATATCAACGGCATATTGATGTGTACAATGGATCTTGGTATAAATAGGGCCATGCGTGTTTTTACCAAGGCAATGTCTTTTTAGAGCTTTGTAATAAAAAGTTTTATATATAAATGGTTATGCATTTTTTTTTTTTTTGGTTGCCTTCAAAATCCTATAAGGAGGGTCTTTTTCCCCATTATAAGCTTAAAATGTCTGACAACACGAATTTAAAGTAAGCTAAACAGAGGCTCTCAACGCCAAATAGCAGCTGAAAATGGAAATGAAACAAGAGATAAAAATATGTGATGCAGTATAATGCTGCCCTCTGTATTCATCACAGCTTACAGCACTGCAATGGAAGAGAGTCAGATAAGGAGGGTCCAAGTTTTCTGGTTTGGAAAAAAATAAATAAAAAAAATACCCTTCCCGCCAAGCGTACGCAGATGTACCTACTCGGCTTTTTTCCAGGGTTATACCAGGATAATGCCCGCAGCTGCAGGCATTATCCCGGTACTGTTTTTTAGAGCTGGCGATCAGCTATCCAATTATAACAACTGATGCGGCTAAAAGCCGCTCGGCTGTTATACCGGAGGAGCGGGAGGGGACGTCTCCCCCCTCCCGCCGCCCTTGCCGGGCCTCCCGTTCCATCAGGAGGCCCGATGACCAATCGGCCTCCTCAGGCGGCTGGGGACGGACTGGAACGAAGCCGTGAATGGCTTCGTTCCAGCCTCCTAATAAAAAACACGGAAGCGACGTCACGACGTCACTTCCCGTTTACTCGGCTGATAATGGCGCCGGTTTTAAAAAAATACACAGTATTCAGAATCGCCGTTTTCGGCGATCTAAATACTTTGAAGTGCAAAGTAGTAAAGAGTACCTGTCACCACCTATTACTGTCACAAGGGATGTTTACATTCCTTGTGACAGCAAAAAAAGTGATCAAAATTTTTTTTTTTTAAACACAATTAATAAATATAAAATTAAATAAAATAAATAAGAAAACAGTTTTTTTTTTTAAAAGCGCCCCCGTCCCCGCGCAGCAAAGAAAACACATACAGAAGTTGCGCGCCCGCATATGTAAACATTCATTTCCTAAAGACAACCTCTGGATAGGAGGGTGAGCATGTGCACCCAACTTCTTTGGTCGACCATGGCAAGGTTTCTTCTATCCTGTTAAACCGCTATATGGTCTTGGCCACCGTGCTGCAGCTCAGTTTCAGGGTCTTGGCAATCTTCTTATAGTCTAGGCCAGTGATGGTGAACCTTGGCACCACAGATGTTTTGAAACTACATTTCCCATGATGCTCATGCACTCTGCAGTGTAGTTGAGCATCATGGGAAATGTAGTTCCAAAACTTTTGGGGTGCCAAGGTTTGCCATCACTGGCCTAGGCCATCTTTATGTAGAGCAACAATTCTTTTTTTCAGATCCTCAGAGAGTTCTTTGCCATGACAAGCCATGTTGAACTTCCAGTGACCAGTATGAGAGAATGAGAGCGATAACACCAAATTTAACACACTGCTCCCCATTCACAGCTGAGACCTTGTAACACTAACAAGTCACATGACACCGGGGAGGGAAAATGGCTAATTGGGCCCAATGTGGACATTTTCAATTAGGGGTGTATTCACTTTTGTTGCAGATGGTTTAGACATTAATGGCTGTGTGTTGAGTTATTTTGAGGGGGCAGAAGATTTACACTGTTATACAAGCTGTACACTCACTACTTTACATTGTAGGAAAGTGTAATTTCTTCAGTGATGTCACATGAAAAGGTATATTAAAACATTTACATACATGTGAGGGGTACCAGTAGAGGGCACAGGAGCCAGGGCAATCAGCCTGAACTCCACTGGGTCGGTCAGAATCCACACAGAAGAGAGTGAAAAAGAAGTACTGTTTGGACATAAAGATTATAAAGATTGTATATACACACACACACACACACACACACACACACACACACACACACACACACACACACACACACACACACACATAAACACAGGCTGCTTTCACATTGATGCGGTTTACAGGCGCTATAGCGCTAAAAATGGTGCCTGTAAAGAGCCTCTCCTCTCACTCCAGTGTGAAAAACTCAGGGCTTTCACACTGGAGCGGTGCGCTGGCAGGATGGTAAAAAAAAGTCATGCAAGCTGCATCTTTGCAGCTCTGTAGGAGCGGTGTATGCACCGCTCCTAAAGCGCCCCTGCCCACTGAAATCAATCGGTAGCGCCGCCAAATCGCCAGCAAAGCGGTGCTTTGCGGTAGATTTTAACCCTTTTCCCGCAACTAGCGGGGGTTGAAAGCGCCCCGTTAGCGGCTGAAATGCTCAGCAAAAAAGACGGTGAAGCGCTGCTAAAAATAGCAGTGCTTTATTGCGGACGCCCCCAATGCCTCCGTTTAACCACTTGCCGACCGCCGCACGACTATATACGTCGACAGAGCGGCACGGGCAGGCAAAAGGACGTATATGTACGTCCTTGCCTGCCCGCAGGTGGGGGGTCCGATCGGACCCCCCCCCCGGTGCCTGCGGCGGTCGGCAAATCTCCCCTGGCGATCGGAGGTGAGGGGGAGGCCATCCATTCGTGGCCCCCCCCTCGCGATCGCTCTCAGCCAATGGGATCATTTCCCTGCCTCTGTATTGTACACAGAGGCAGAGGAAATGATGTCATCTCTCCTCGGCTCGGTATTTTCCGTTCCGGGTCGAGGAGAGAAGACTGCAATGTAAGTGCACCAACACTACACACACAGTAGAACATGCCAGGCACACTAAACACCCCGATCCCCCCCCCGATCGCCCCCCGATCCCCCCCCAATCACACCCCCCCACCCTGTCACAAACTGACACCAGCAGTTTTTTTTTTTTTTTTTTCTGATTACTGTATTGGTGTCAGTTTGTGACAGTTACAGTGTCAGGGCAGTGAGTGTTAGGCCCCCTGTAGGTCTAGGGTACCCCCCTAACCCCCCCTAATAAAGTTTTAACCCCTTGATCACCCCGTCACCAGTGTCGCTAAGCGATCATTTTTCTGATCGCTGTATTAGTGTCGCTGGTGATGCTAGTTAGGGACGTAAATATTTAGGTTCGCCGTCAGAGTTTTATAGCGACAGGGACCCCCATATACTATCTAATAAATGTTTTAACCCCTTGATTGCCCCCTAGTTAACCCTTTCACCACTGATCACTGTATAACCGTTACGGGTGACGCTGGTTAGTTTGTTTATTTTTTATAGTGTCAGGGAACCCGCCGTTTATTACCGAATAAAGATTTAGCCCCCTGATCGCCCGGCGGTGATATGCGTCGCCCCAGGCAGCGTCAGATTAGCGCCAGTACCGCTAACACCCACGCACGCAGCATACGCCTCCCTTAGTGGTATAGTATCTGATCGCATCAATATCTGATCCGATCAGATCTATACTGGCGTCCCCAGCAGTTTAGGGTTCCCAAAAACACAGTGTTAGCGGGATCAGCCCAGATACCTGCTAGCACCTGCGTTTTGCCCCTCCGCCCAGCTCGGCCCAGCCCACCCAAGTGCAGTATCGATCGATCACTGTCACTTACAAAACACTAAACGCATAACTGCAGCGTTCGCAGAGTCAGGCCTGATCCCTGCGATCGCTAACAGTTTTTTTGGTAGCATTTTGGTGAAATGGCAAGCACCAGCCCCAGGCAGCGTCAGGTTAGTGCCAGTAGCGCTAACACCCACGCACGCACTGTACACCTCCCTTAGTGGTATAGTATCTGAACTGATCAATATCTGATCCGATCAGATCTATACTGGCGTCCCCAGCAGTTTAGGGTTCCCAAAAACGCAGTGTTAGCGGGATCAGCCCAGATACCTGCTAGCACCTGCGTTTTGCCCCTCCGCCCGGCCCAGCCCAGCCCACCCAAGTGCAGTATCGATCGATCACTGTCACTTACAAAACACTAAATGCATAACTGCAGCGTTCGCAGAGTCAGGCCTGATCCCTGCGATCGTTAACAGTTTTTTTGGTAGCGTTTTGGTGAACTGGCAAGCGCCAGCGGCCTAGTACACCCCGGTCGTAGTCAAACCAGCACTGCAGTAACACTTGGTGACGTGGCGAGTCCCATAAGTGCAGTTCAAGCTGGTGAGGTGGCAAGCACAAATAGTGTCCCGCTGCCACCAAGAAGACAAACACAGGCCCGTCATGCCCATAGTGCCCTTCCTGCTGCATTCGCCAATCCTAATTGGGAACCCACCACTTCTGCAGCGCCCGTACTTCCCCCATTCACATCCCCAACCAAATGCAGTCGGCTGCATGAGAGGCATTTTTATGTCCTCCCGAGTACCCCTACCCAACGAACCCCCCCCAAAAAGATGTTGTGTCTGCAGCAAGCGCGGATATAGGCGTGACACCCACTATTATTGTCCCTCCTGTCCTGACAATCCTGGTCTTTGCATTGGTGAATGTTTTGAACGCTACCATTCACTAGCTGAGTATTAGCGTAGGGTACAGCATTGCACAGACTAGGACACACTTTCACAGGGTCTCCCAAGATGCCATCGCATTTTGAGAGACCCGAACCTGGAACCGGTTACAGTTATAAAAGTTACAGTTACAAAAAAAGTGTAAAAAAAAAAAAACACAAACAAAAATATAAAATAAAAAATAATAGTTGTCGTTTTATTGTTCTCTCTCTATTCTCTCTCTCTCTATTGTTCTGCTCTTTTTTACTGTATTCTATTCTGCAATGTTTTATTGTTATTATGTTTTATCATGTTTGCTTTTCAGGTCTGCAATTTTTTATACTTTACCGTTTACTGTACTTTATTGTTAACCATATTTTTGTCTGAGTACAGCATTCACGACTTTGAGTGGTTATACCAGAATGATGCTTGCAGGTTTAGGTATCATCTTGGTATCATTCTTTTCAGCCAGCGGTCGGCTTTCATGTAGAAGCAATCCTAGCGGCTAATTAGCCTCTAGACTGCTTTTACAAGCAGTGGGAGAGAATGCCCCCCCCCCACCGTCTTCCGTGTTTTTCTCTGGCTCTCCTGTCTCAACAGGGAACCTGAGAATGCAGCCGGTGATTCAGCCAGCTGACCATAGACCTGATCAGAGACCAGAGTGGCTCCAAACATCTCTATGGCCTAAGAAACCGGAAGCTACGAGCATTTTATGACTTAGATTTCGCCGGATGTAAATAGCGCCATTGGGAAATTGGGGAAGCATTTTATCACACCGATCTTGGTGTGGTCAGATGCTTTGAGGGCAGAGGAGAAATCTAGGGTCTAATAGACCCCAATTTTTTCAAAAAAGAGTACCTGTCACTACCTATTGCTATCATAGGGGATATTTACATTCCCTGAGATAACAATAAAAATGATTAAAAAAAAAAAAAAATGAAAGGAACAGTTTTAAAATAAGATAAAAAAGCAAAAAAATAATAAAGAAAAAAAAAAAAAAAAAAAAAAAAAAGCACCCCTGTCCCCCCTGCTCTCGCGCTAAGGCGAACGCAAGCGTCGGTCTGGCGTCAAATGTAAACAGCAATTGCACCATGCATGTGAGGTATCACCGCGACGGTCAGATCGAGGGCAGTAATTTTAGCAGTAGACCTCCTCTGTAAATCTAAAGTGGTAACCTGTAAAGGCTTTTAAAGGCTTTTAAAAATGTATTTATTTTGTTGTCACTGCACGTTTGTGCGCAGTTGTAAAGCATGTCATGTTTGGTATCCATGTACTCGGCCTAAGATCATCTTTTTTATTTCATCAAACATTTGGGCAATATAGTGTGTTTTAGTGCATTAAAATGTAAAAAAGTGTGTTTTTTCCCCAAAAAATGCGTTTGAAAAATCGCTGCGCAAATACTGTGTGAAAAAAAAAAATTAAGCACCCACCATTTTAATCTGTAGGGCATTTGCTTTAAAAAAATATATAATGTGTGGGGGTTCAAAGTAATTTTCTTGCAAAAAAAAATAATTTTTTCATGTAATCAAAAAGTGTCAGAAAGGGCTTTGTCTTCAAGTGGTTAGAAGAGTGGGTGATGTGTGACATAAGCTTCTAAATGTTGTGCATAAAATGCCAGGACAGTTCAAACCCCCCCAAATGACCCCATTTTGGAAAGTAGACACCCCAAGCTATTTGCTGAGAGGCATGTCGAGTCCATGGAATATTTTATATTGTGACACAAGTTGCGGGAAAGAGACAAATTATTATTTTTTTTTTTTTTTTTTGCACAAAGTTGTCACTAAATGATATATTGCTCAAACATGCCATGGGAATATGTGAAATTACACCCCAAAATACATTCTGTTGCTTCTCCTGAGTACGGGGATACCACATGTGTGAGACTTTTTGGGAGCCTAGCCACGTATGGGACCCCGAAAACCAAGCACCGCCTTCAGGCTTTCTAAGGGCGTAAATTTTTGATTTCACTCTTCACTGCCTATCACAGTCTCGGAGGCCATGGAATGCCCAGGTGGCACAAACCCCCCCCCAAATGACCCCATTTTGGAAAGTAGACACCCCAAGCTATTTGCTGAGAGGTATAGTGAGTATTTTGCAGACCTCACTTTTTGTCACAAAGTTTTGAAAATTAAAAAAAGAAAAAAAAATTATTTTTTTTTGTCTTTCTTCATTTTCAAAAACAAATGAGAGCTGCAAAATACTCACCATGCCTCTCAGCAAATAGCTTGGGGCGTCTACTTTCCAAAATGGGGTCATTTGGGGGGCTTTTGTGCCACCTGGGCATTCCATGGCCTCCGAAACTGTGATAGGCAGTGAAGAGTGAAATCAAAAATGTACACCCTTAGAAATCCTGAAGGCGGTGATTGGTTTTCGGGGTCCCGTACGCGGCTAGGCTCCTAAAAAGTCCCACACATGTGGTATCCCCGTACTCAAGAGAAGCAGCAGAATGTATTTTGGGGTGCAATTCCACATATGCCCATGACCTGTGTGAGCAATATATCATTTAGTGACAACTTTGTGCAAAAAAAAAAAAAAATAAATTGTCACTTTCCCGCAACTTGTGTCAAAATATAAAATATTCCATGGACTCAACATGCCTCTCAGCAAATAGCTTGGGGTGTCTACTTTCCAAAATGGGGTCATTTGGGGGGGGTTTGTGCCATCTGGGCATTTTATGGCCTTCAAAACTGTGATAGGTAGTGAGGAGTAAAATAAAAAATGTACGCCCTTAGAAATCCTGAAGGCAGTGATTGGTTTTCGGGGCCCCGTATGCGGCTAGGCTCCCAAAAAGTCCCACACATGTGGTATCCCCATACTCAGGAGAAGCAGCTAAATGTATTTTGGGGTGCAATTCCACATAGGCCCATGGCCTGTGTGAGCAATATATCATTTAGTGACAACTTTTTGTAATTTTTTTTTTTTTTTTTTTCATTATTCAATCACTTGGGACAAAAAAAATGAATATTCAATGGGCTCAACATGCCTCTCAGCAATTTCCTTGGGGTGTCTACTTTCCAAAATGGGGTCATTTGTGGGGGTTTTGTACTGCCCTGTCATTTTAGCACCTCAAGAAATGACATAGGCAGTCATAAATTAAAGACTGTGTAAATTCCAGAAAATGTACCCTAGTTTGTAGGCGCTATAACTTTTGCGCAAACCAATAAATATACACTTATTGACATTTTTTTTACCAAAGACATGTGGCCAAATACATTTTGGCCTAAATGTATGACTAAAATTGAGTTTATTGGATTTTTTTTAGAACAAAAAGTATAAAATATCATTTTTTTTCAAAATTTTCGGTCTTTTTCCGTGTATAGCGCAAAAAATAAAAACGGCAGAGGTGATCAAATACCATCAAAAGAAAGCTCTATTTGTGGGAAGAAAAGGACGCAAATTTCGTTTGGTTACAGCATTGCATGACCGCGCAATTAGCAGTTAAAGCGACGCAGTGCCAAATTGTAAAAAGTGCTCTGGTCAGGAAGGGGGTAAATCCTTCCAGGGCTGAAGTGGTTAAAAGTAGCCACACACGATATGCATGTGCCTATCTATTTTAATTCTGAGATTAGGTGCATCAGCTGAGGCGATTCATTTCACAGGTTTAACCACTTGGCGTTGGCGCTACAGCCGAATAACGGCCACAGCACAGACCTGAAGATGGCCTCCCCTTTGCACGCAGGGTGCGCGCTGTGATTACCGAGTCACTGAGACTCGGGTGATCACAGATTCGAGTAAGGGGCCAAACCCAGCCCCTTACCACGTCATCAGCTGTCAGCCAATGACAGCTGATCACATGATGTAAACAAAAGCTCGGTAATCATTTTTTTTTCTCCTTACGCTGACAGTGTGAGGAGAAAAAAAAGCAGCAGATCACCGGTTTATGTGCAAGGGACATCGGTCCCAAAGAGGAAGAGGCAATTCTGCCTCATCTTTGCACACCAGTACCCCCTGCCAGTGCCCACCAGTGGCACCTATCAATGCCCATGAGTGCTACCTATCAATGCCCACAAGTGCCACCTATCAATGCCCACCAGTGGTGCCAATCAGTGCCACCTAGCAGTGCTGCCTATCAGTGCCAATAAGTGCCCAATATTGCCACCAATCAGTGCCCATCAGTGCCGCCTCATCAGTGTACATCAATGAAGGAGAAAAATTACCTGTTTGCAAAATTTTAAAACACAATACAAATATATACATTTTTTTTTTTTTTAATTCGGTCTTTTAAAATTTTTTTTAACAAAAATTAAAAAACGCAGAGGTGATCAAATAACACCAAAAGAAAGCTCTATTTGTGGGAAAAAAAATGATAAAAATTTCATTTGGGTACAGTGTTGTATGACCGCGCAATTGTCAAAGTGCATCAGCGCTAAAAGCTGAAAATTGGTCTGGACAGGAGAGGGGTTTAAGTGCCCAGTAAGCAAGTGGTCAAATAATTACAGGTGGATGGGTAGCTGAATATATCTCATAGAGGGGACCCAGACAGACCTACAAAGCAGACTGCCAGGTGTTTTTTGCATATGAAGCATTAAGGTGAAGAAACACAAGCCTTTACAACCCCCTATATTAGCTGTGCAAACTGCCAAGCTGTAATAAACACGGACATATACATTCAGCAAGGAGATGCTTATCTAGTTTTCACAGGGAGCTAGCATGTCACTGCTCTGCTGGTTGAAGTGCAAATGAAGCTGTCCATTCAAACCCTCAGAAGCTCACAAAGGCAGGGACCATGCTAATTAACAAAAAAATACAATTAACACATACATTTTACATAAGTGTGCTGGATCCAGCCAATGTTGAAAAAAAAAAGTAGAATATGTCAGTTATAATTATATTAATGTAGAATGATTTGTGATTGTACAACACTACAGAACATGTCAGAGGAGGTAAATGACACCTGGAGGTAAATTTGAACTAATTTGCATAATAACTGTCACATCTGCTGACCAGTAATGTTGCAGAGATTTTGCTAATTTGCATAATAACTGCCACCCAGGAAGAGCTAGTTGCCGTGGCAACGCATGTTCAGTGATGATGTCATAGTGAGTCCTACCTGATAAACAGCTGCTCACAGATGCCACTCTGACACTTCTAACTAGAAGCTCATAGAGTGCAGACGTGTTTTCAGTTGCTCTATTTCAGAGTTGATTAATTATTCATTCTGTTATATAGAACATTATATAATATATATTAGAGGAAGGACATTACAGTCTAGGCGTTAAAGAGCAGTTTGTTTATATTTAAATTTATAAAAAATAAAATAATAAAATGGTGAGACAGATCCGTAAGAGGAAGGAGCCTTTTGCTCCAATCTCCCAGAGGCAACTTAGGGAATCTAAGGAGGAGGAAGAAGAAGTCAGCAGAGTTGAGAACATCTGCTGTTCAACATCTAATAATTCAGATATGAGCACCAGAAAGAGGTGCAGAGAGGAAGTATCTGATAGCACTAGAGAGGAAGGACGGGACTCTGTGGAGGGGAATGGTGCAACCCCAAGGAAGCAGAGCAAATATGACAGCGCTGCAGAGACAGGACAGAGCTCTGCACAGCAGAGAGGAAAGAAGAGGAAATATAATGAAGAGCCTGAATGTGAGAGTCCTGTGGTGAAGAAGAGGACAGAACAGAGCTCTTCAGAGGAGGAAGATGATACTACAAGGAAGCAGAGCAAATATGACAGCACTACAGAGACAGGACAGAGCTCTGCACAGCAGAGGGGAAAGAAGAGGAAATCTACTGAAGAGCCTGAATGTGAAAGTCCTGTGGTGAAGAAGAGGACAGTACAGAGCTCTTCAGAGGAGGATGGTGCTAGAGAGACAGTACAGCACGCTACAGAACAGGGAGGCAAGAAGAGGAAATCCACTGAAGAGACTGAATGTGAGAGTCCTGTGACCAAGAAAGGAAGAACAGACAAAGCAGGTAAGTGTTATACTAACAGATCATCATGTAGTACATGGGGGGAAAGGTATTTCTCCATCAACTTCAACATTAGATAAAACTGAATTCAAACAGCGGAAATTTGGTTTGTTATACAGAAGATGTAAAAATGAAAAAAAAGTGTAACTCTGACAGGAAAGAAAAATTACATACATGATACAGGCCGTCAGCAGACTGCAGTCTTTGTTTTTCTGAGTCCCACCTGTAACAGTTTATCACCTGGTGATCTGGTCAGTAAGTCTGTGGTTCAGCTTCCTTTAACAGACCAAGCTGGCCAGCAAAAGATGACAGATGAAAGGGTCATAAGGAGCTAGCAGGAATGGTTTGAAGGGAACCTGTAAAAACAATACAGGGGCTCCAATTGCTGACCTGTTCGTAGCCTCCCTGGTGGTTTTCCCAAGTGTGGCTCGGGGTTAAATTTCAGCACCATTAGCAGTAACCCCGAGCCACACTCGGGATTGCATTGCAGGATCCTGGAAGAGGTTACTTACCTTGTCCCCAGGATCCTGCGATGTCCCCCCGCTGTGTCCGTGGGCTCTGTCCTCCGCCCCAATGTCCTGTGTGCCGACGCAAAAAAGAAAAAGAAAATCCATAACATATACAGTACACTGTAATCTTACAGATTACATTACTGTATGAAATCATTTCACATCCCTTTTGTCCCCAGTGCTTTGTCCAATGCCCTGCATGCAGTTTTATATGATATATACTGTTCTTTCTGCCTGGAAACTGGAGATTGTCCATAGCAACCAAAAAGTGTCCCTTTACGTCAAAAGTGGTTTTAGACCAGGTATAAAACAGCAATAGTAAATTAGAACACTTGCAGAAATGGGCAATAAAGAGGAGAAATTTTTTTTATTATTATTATTATATTGTTTTTTATAATTATTTATATTTATTTATTATAATTTATGATTTTGTGTTTCAAACACAAGTGTATTATTGCTAAGAATTACAGGCCTACAATATAAAACGCCAAATTTCTCTGCAAAATAATTGTACCGCTTTTAGATGCAAAATTCTGAAATAATCATTTTTTTCTCTCTTTCTCTAGGAGTTAGCGGAACAACATTGACTCACAGCACAAAAAGCAAAGAATGTGAAACGGCCTCCCTGGGTCCAGAGGACTTCATCTTCCATACGATACTTAAAGGAGGCTTTAAGAAGGTAAGTGATCAAAGATAACTACAAAGAGGGGCCATAAACACTGGGGGGACACAATATGACCCTCCTCACAGAAGACTGTACACCATGTGCAGCATAAACATGTACACTCAGCTAAGTCTGCGGAGAAAAGAGGGGAATGAAGTTCTGAGCAAGAGTATCTCTACACCCTCGCCCCCAACTACTGCAAGGGTTAAATGCTCATTTTGCCTAGGGGAGGTGAATATGGCGAGATCCTTAACTTATTAATCACTTCCCTGGCAGCCAGTGCTCTCCTCCGCTTCCCATGGCCCTCAACATCCTCCATATAATGCAGGACTCCTGGATCTGCACTATATGGGATGAGATCAGAGCTACAACTGGCCAGGCAATGAAGGGAAGAGACTTCGGAGGGAGTGATCATGCAGTGCAGAGTAAGCCTGCGGGAATAAGGAATACAGTAAATACAGTATATCACCTTATTCATCATCCCCAAGGTACAATGAGCAACTAACCCTTGTAGTGCAGAGGGTGACCCCACTGCAAGGGAACATTTTAATAAGGAGTGTCACACTGTGCCTGGCAGTGCAGCAACCAGACTTCTGCAGAGTAAATTCTGATTGGTTGGTCTGGGTTATGATACTTATGAATAAGCCTCCTGTGGTAAATAAGGCTGACGGAGTCTCTCTGTGTATATGGTACATATGGTAGTCGGTCAAATTTCAGCAAATGGCAAAACCAACAGGGCATAAAAAGAAGATAGATAATTAGGCATAGAACATGAGGATTGTCTAATAATGATGTTACAGCTAGAGTGCATGGAAAAGATTATGTATTAACTGTCTCTCTTCTACAGGTGGTGCTGGCGACACATCGTGATAGCGGAAGACTGGTGGTTGTGAAAATAGTCAACAAGTCGATTCCAACTGGAAAAAAACCAGACATGCTCCTCAATGAGCGCATAGCTCTGGAGAAGGCTGGGGGCAGTCTTTTCTGCACCCATGCTTATGCCGCATTCCAGACGGAGGTAAGTCTAATTTTGGAAAAGCTAAAAATTCAGAATTATCAAATGAACAGTATATATAAAATGTTACAGAAGCACAAACAATTGCTTGAATCCAGGATGAGATTACATTAATCCGATGTAGGAGAAGACACCAGAAACATGTTACCAAATAATGTACAGTGCTTATAAAAGTTTAGTGTATGTGTCCTTTCTCCATGGAACACTACAGTATTTACAGCAACTGCTTGAAAGTGAGATGCTATAGCAAATTATACAATGGTGTCATTTACAAGCTGTATATGAGATAGATAGATAGATAGATAGATAGATAGATAGATAGATAGATAGATAGATAGATAGATAGATAGATAGATAGATATCACGTAGTGTGTTTTGATAGAAAATTGTAACATGTTACTTTCATTTGGACCTTTTAATTGAAATTCATTCACTGACCTGTCTGTATTCTTTCCCCAGAATTACTTATTCTATGTTATGGACTATATGAGAGGACATCTTTTTAACATGTTGAACTACTCGGTCCCATTTGAGCTCCCCAAGCTCAGACTCCTGGCAGCGGAGCTCGTGTGTGGTCTGCAGTACCTGCATTCCAGAGGCATCGTTCACAGGTAATATAACATTCTTCAATCATTTTACAATTCACCCCCCCCCAAATGAATGAATGGTTCAGCTGCTGTAGATCCATCTATTCATGAGTTACTACAATTCTTCTCCTTCCTCTGTTGTAAGCGGAAGGGAAGCGATTAACATTGTGGTCATCACAGCGATCGCAAGGTACTGAGCTGTTCAGATCAGCTCTGCACACTGTGTCTGTGTACTGAGCTGTACAAGCATGGCTCGGTACACAGTGGTTAGAGGGCACAACAGCTGCCCAAAGGTGTTGTATATAAACAGCCCAGTAGTGGTCTGTACGGTGGAAGGTAAGTGGTTAATGACAGCGCAGCTCATTTAGTGCAATCAGTTCATGAAAGATATGACTGTGTCCTGAATCATATCAAGCTGTGCATGGACTGTGCTAGAAAAGGGAGCTTTGTGATTGTTGATCCCTCTGTGCATCAGTAATATTGGGTTATAAGGGGGATAATTGTCTGAACTGCAGGCCTGACCCTTTTTTTTCTTCTCCACAGGGACATCAAGATTGATAACATTCTTGTAGATAGCACCGGTCATGTAAAAATTGCTGACTACGGCATAGCAGTAACCAACGTGTATGGATTCAACATGGTGACAGAATACCTTAAATTTATGCTAAATGGGGCCCCAGAAGTAAGTAAATGAACATTTATCTCTTATCTATTATATTAGTCCTGAAGAAACCTGTATAAATCTGTCAATAAAGAACCAGTCTCAGCTGAGGGTCCCATCTGGCACTAAAGAAAGCCAATGACTCCCAGCAGCAGTGCTAGTTCCAAAGCTAGCAAGTCCTAGTGTGGCCTGCCCTAGTCTACCCTTTGGAGGTAGAATAATCACAGGTCTCAGGACTAAAATACATTTTAAACTGGGACAAGTTTAATCCACAGGGATAGGTTCTCTTTAATGTGCCAATAACTGGGAGACATATAAGGAAAGTAAATAACTGCTTTATCTGGACTGTAGAAATCTCAAAATTGTCTTCTGCAATTGAAATTTAGCTCAAAAACCATCCAGACCTGGGGGTCCTGTCCAGTTACCACCCAGTCCTGGGGGTCCTGTCCAGTTACCACCCAGTCCTGGGGGGGCCTGTCCAGTTACCACCCAGTCTTGGGGGGGCCTGTCCAGTTACCACCCAGTCCTGGGGGGGCCTGTCCAGTTACCACCCAGTCCTGGGGGGGGCCTGTCCAGTTACCACCCAGTCCTGGGGGGGGCCTGTCCAGTTACCACCCAGTCCTGGGGGGGGCCTGTCCAGTTACCACCCAGTCCTGGGGGGGGCCTGTCCAGTTACCACCCAGTCCTGGGGGGGGCCTGTCCAGTTACCACCCAGTCCTGGGGGGGGCCTGTCCAGTTACCACCCAGTCCTGGGGGGGGCCTGTCCAGTTACCACCCAGTCTTGGGGGGGCCTGTCCAGTTACCACCCAGTCTTGGGGGGGCCTGTCCAGTTACCACCCAGTCCTGGGGGGGGCCTGTCCAGTTACCACCCAGTCCTGGGGGGGGCCTGTCCAGTTACCACCCAGTCTTGGGGGGGCCTGTCCAGTTACCACCCAGTCCTGGGGGGGGCCTGTCCAGTTACCACCCAGTCCTGGGGGGGGCCTGTCCAGTTACCACCCAGTCCTGGAGGTCCTGTCCAGTTACCACCCAGCCCTGGGTGATCCATCTCTTTGTTTAGGATTATTTGAAATTCATATATTATGTATCCCTGATATCATTATTCTTAGTGTCAGGATAAAAATTACTCTTGCAATTTGACAAGGGTCAGAGAATTGTACTTATACTTTGTGTGTACAGACAGTGAATCTGGACAGTGTGTAATGGCTAGTTTATGTTGGCTCCACATAGAGGTTGGATGATTCTAAATTACCTAAATTATACATTTAAATGAAAACTTCTGGGTGGAGCCTTGTTCTAAATGATGCTGCTTTCCAGTCTGATTTATCACTCTAATCCTCTCTCTCTCTCTGATTTTCCCACAGATGTTTTTCAAGATTCCGTATGATGGAGCCGTGGATTACTTTGCATTGGGGGTCTTACTATTTGAGCTAATCTTTGCTTATCCCCTCTATAATGGCCGTTACGGTGATACAAAAACCATAATGTATGAAGTGCCACGCTACCCAGACGGCACTGACCCCGACCTCAAGGACTTTCTGGAAAAGGTACGTAGTGACAGTCCAAGTGGGACAGGGAAAGTAGACATATAGGCTCAGCCAAGGAGCCAGTGTGCTTTATAAATACGATTGGAACTTCACTTGCTTTGGGACTCTGAAAAAAGTGAAGCCCCATTCATTGTAATGATTGTATAAAATTTTTTTTAAAAGTGTCATGTGACAGCACTCATATCCTATGATCAAGCATTATTTGCAGCATTATGCAGAGAACACACCGCAGACGCCACATTGCGCTCAGCATTTTATTAATAGGATGTACATTTCCAGCGCCGTGTGGAGTATTTCCTGCGATGTGCGGAGAGTGAAGTCCACAGGACTGTATAAATAGACTTCTTAGCAATGTTATGCCATAGCTGTCATTTCATGTTTTTCTATTTTTCCCCTACAGCTCCTATGTAAAGATCCATGCAGACGCAATGATTTCATTGCCGACATACAAGATCATCCATTTTTCAACGGCATAAACTGGAAGGAACTGGAAGCGGGGAAGGCACCCCCTCCTTTTTTCGTACAAAGGAAGGTAAGTAAAAAAATCTGAGCAGTGTGTGTGTATGGTCCACCAACCTGTCACTGTACATAGCTGTGACCAATCATGACACTTTTAGCGGGGGTGTTTATAGAGGAAGCGATATACTGTGTAGTGCAAGTGCAGCTGCTCTAGATCTGAGGGAAAGCTCTGCTGATTTCTATCATCCAATCATGTGCAAGTAAAAATGTGTTTTTTTTCCTTGCAAGCGATTGGGTATTCTTTGCAAAGTGAAGCTTTACCTCATTTACTAAGCTCTAAAGCAAATTCACTTGCAGTACACAGAATACTTGTCTTTACTAAATCAACCCCAATGTGTAAAGCTGTGAATGTGAAGATAGCAACTGGCAGATCTCAGTCTGACTCTCAATCTGAAGACTCAGGAGAAGTGAGTAAAGTGAGATTAGGGGACAAATATAAACTATTCAGAAGTGAGTTTGCACAATTCTAATAGTGAAAATCCTCATCTTTACTTATGCACAGTGGTGACTGGTATTTGACATCTCACAGAGGTCATAGGGGCATTTCTTGTAATTAGTAGTGGATCTCATGGATTTCTCTTTTTTAGGGCTTCAGAAACTTGACAAGAGAGACGATAGAACCGGAAGACCTGATGAACAACATGAATGATTGGGGAAAAACTATCGATCCTATTTCAGCTGAGAAACAGAAACTGTTTGATGGCTTTTCCTTTGTCAGTGACGAATGGAAAGCCATGCAGAAGCTGAAATGAAGCCAAACACACCAGGTTGTTGGGATCAGGGTAGAGGTGAGGGGGTTGTGCTAGGAGGGATTAGGGAGTTTAGTGTGCTAGGAGGGATAGGGTGGGCTGTGTTAGGAGGGATTAGGCGAGTTGTGCTAGGAGGAGAGATAGGGTGGGCTGTGCTAGGAGGAGGGATTTCGGAAGGTTTGTGCTAGGAGGATGATTTGGAAGGGTTTGTGCTAGGACCAGAGACCTAGCACTCTTTCAAAATCATCTACAACCATGTGCTAGAAGGGGGAATTGGGGTAGAGGTTATGGTTTGTACTAGAAGGGGGATTTGAGAGCAGGTGAGGGGGTGATAGGAGGAGGAATTTAGGTGGGTTTGTGGCTAGGAGGGTGATTTGGAAGGGTTTGTGCTAGGACCGGGGACCTAGCACTCTTTTCAAATCATCTACAACCATGTGCTAGAAGGGGGATTTGAGAGCAGGTGAGGGGGTGATAGGAGGAGGAATATGGATGGTTTGTGGCTAGGAGGGTGATTTGGAAGGGTTTGTGCTAGGACCGGGGACCTAGCACTCTTTCCAAATCATCTACAACCATATGCTAGAAGGGGGATTTGAGAGCAGGTGAGGGGGTGATAGGAGGAGGAATTTGGGTGGGTTTGTGGCTAGGAGGGTGATTTGGAAGGGTTTGTGCTAGGACCGGGGACCTAGCACTCTTTTCAAATCATCTACAACCATGTGCTAGAAGGGGGATTTGAGAGCAGGTGAGGGGGTGATAGGAGGAGGAATATGGATGGTTTGTGGCTAGGAGGGTGATTTGGAAGGGTTTGTGCTAGGACCGGGGACCTAGCACTCTTTCCAAATCATCTACAACCATATGCTAGAAGGGGGATTTGAGAGCAGGTGAGGGGGTGATAGGAGGAGGAATTTGGGTGGGTTTGTGGCTAGGAGGGTGATTTGGAAGGGTTTGTGCTAGGACCGGGGACCTAGCACTCTTTCCAAATCATCTACAACCATGTGCTAGAAGGGGGATTTGAGAGCAGGTGAGGGGGTGATAGGAGGAGGAATTTGGATGGTTTTGTGGCTAGGAGGGTGATTTGGAAGGGTTTGTGCTAGGACCGGGGACCTAGCACTCTTTCCAAATCATCTACAACCATGTGCTAGAAGGGGGATTTGAGAGCAGGTGAGGGGGTGATAGGAGGAGGAATTTGGATGGTTTTGTGGCTAGGAGGGTGATTTGGAAGGGTTTGTGCTAGGACCGGGGACCTAGCACTCTTTCCAAATCATCTACAACCATGTGCTAGAAGGGGGATTTGAGAGCAGGTGAGGGGGTGATAGGAGGAGGAATTTGGATGGGTTTGTGGCTAGGAGGGTGATTTGGAAGGGTTTGTGCTAGGACCGGGGACCTAGCACTCTTTCCAAATCATCTACAACCATGTGCTAGAAGGGGAATTGGGGTAGAGGTGAGTGGTTTGTGCTAGAAGGGGGATTTGAGAGCAGGTGAGGGGGTGATAGGAGGAGGAATTTGGATGGGTTTGTGGCTAGGAGGGTGATTTGGAAGGGTTTGTGCTAGGACCGGGGACCTAGCACTCTTTCCAAATCATCTACAACCATGTGCTAGAAGGGGGATTTGAGAGCAGGTGAGGGGGTGATAGGAGGAGGAATTTGGGTGGGTTTGTGGCAGGACCGGGGACCTAGCACTCTTTCCAAATCATCTACAACCATGTGCTAGAAGGGGGAATTGGGGTAGAGGTGAGTGGTTTGTGCTAGAAGGGGGATTTGAGAACAGGTGAGGGGGTGATAGGAGGAGGAATTTGGGTGGGTTTGTGGCTAGGAGGGTGATTTGGAAGGGTTTGTGCTAGGACCGGGGACCTAGCACTCTTTCCAAATCATCTACAACCATGGGCTAGAAGGGGGAATTGGGGTAGAGGTTATGGTTTGTGCTAGAAGGGGGATTTGAGAGCAGGTGAGGGGGTGATAGGAGGAGGAATTTGGGTGGGTTTGTGGCTAGGAGGGTGATTTGGAAGGGTTTGTGCTAGGACCAGGGACCTAGCACTCTTTCCAAATCATCTACAACCATATGCTAGAAGGGGGATTTGAGAGCAGGTGAGGGGGTGATAGGAGGAGGAATTTGGGTGGGTTTGTGGCTAGGAGGGTGATTTGGAAGGGTTTGTGCTAGGACCGGGGACCTAGCACTCTTTCCAAATCATCTACAACCATGTGCTAGAAGGGGGATTTGAGAGCAGGTGAGGGGGTGATAGGAGGAGGAATTTGGATGGTTTTGTGGCTAGGAGGGTGATTTGGAAGGGTTTGTGCTAGGACCGGGGACCTAGCACTCTTTCCAAATCATCTACAACCATGTGCTAGAAGGGGGATTTGAGAGCAGGTGAGGGGGTGATAGGAGGAGGAATTTGGATGGGTTTGTGGCTAGGAGGGTGATTTGGAAGGGTTTGTGCTAGGACCGGGGACCTAGCACTCTTTCCAAATCATCTACAACCATGTGCTAGAAGGGGAATTGGGGTAGAGGTGAGTGGTTTGTGCTAGAAGGGGGATTTGAGAGCAGGTGAGGGGGTGATAGGAGGAGGAATTTGGATGGGTTTGTGGCTAGGAGGGTGATTTGGAAGGGTTTGTGCTAGGACCGGGGACCTAGCACTCTTTCCAAATCATCTACAACCATGTGCTAGAAGGGGGATTTGAGAGCAGGTGAGGGGGTGATAGGAGGAGGAATTTGGGTGGGTTTGTGGCAGGACCGGGGACCTAGCACTCTTTCCAAATCATCTACAACCATGTGCTAGAAGGGGGAATTGGGGTAGAGGTGAGTGGTTTGTGCTAGAAGGGGGATTTGAGAGCAGGTGAGGGGGTGATAGGAGGAGGAATTTGGGTGGGTTTGTGGCTAGGAGGGTGATTTGGAAGGGTTTGTGCTAGGACCGGGGACCTAGCACTCTTTCCAAATCATCTACAACCATGGGCTAGAAGGGGGAATTGGGGTAGAGGTTATGGTTTGTGCTAGAAGGGGGATTTGAGAGCAGGTGAGGGGGTGATAGGAGGAGGAATTTGGGTGGGTTTGTGGCTAGGAGGGTGATTTGGAAGGGTTTGTGCTAGGACCGGGGACCTAGCACTCTTTCCAAATCATCTACAACCATATGCTAGAAGGGGGATTTGAGAGCAGGTGAGGGGGTGATAGGAGGAGGAATTTGGGTGGGTTTGTGGCTAGGAGGGTGATTTGGAAGGGTTTGTGCTAGGACCGGGGACCTAGCACTCTTTCCAAATCATCTACAACCATGTAGAACCTTCCTATGGTCCTCAAACACACCCAGATTGAGCTGGAACAAATTGACCATACCCAAACGGGAAGGTGGAATAGGCCTCCCAGATATTCACAAGTATTACTGGGCATCCCAACTCACCAGAATTGTCAATTGGCAAGTACACGCTCACAACAAAGCTTGGATCCAGACTGAAAACGCCTTTGCTCACATACCAATATCACACCTTCCCTGGATAACCAAACCGTCTGTACCAAAAGAATGTTCCACCCACCCACTAATAGGTCCCACAGTGCTTAACTTAGCATGCAAATCACTCAATATAACGCCATCCCCTGGGCCCTTGACCCCACTAACACAAAATCCTGACTTCCTACCGGGCCTCCTAGGACATAATACGCCAGACTCCACTAATAATCCACAAATCAGAGCCCACCAATTCTTTCATAACGAAGAACTCCTCGCTGCCCTCCCAGATCTTAATTTACCCTTTTTTAAATATCTTCAAATCAGACACTTTCTCCAACACACCCCATCTATAGCACATTGGCATAGAGATCTAATCCCCTTTGAACGCACTTGCACCAGTACGGAACCCCAGAGACACCTAATATCAGCACTGTACGTACTATTGTTTTCTGAAAACAACCCAAACGCCAAGACAAACCAACAATGGCAGATGGAACTAGCCACCGACCTCTCAAAATAAAGAGTGGGATAACATACATGAACACATACACAAAGGGACCATCAACATTTCCGTGCAAGAAAACAGATATAAAATATACTCCAGATGGTATAGGACACCCGATAAAATACACAGATTTTTACCCAGTGTCTCCCCGCTCTGCTGGAGATTCAACTCCGCTCAAGGATCACCACTTCATATTTGGTGGGACTGTCCAATGATCCAACCATTCTGGCAGGAAATTCATCACTTGATCTTGCAAATCACAACATACAATCCAGACTTCACCCCAGCACAATACTTGCTTCACCACACCTCACTTCCCATGAAGACGTACAAAAAATCCCTCATCCTACACCTGATTAATGCCACCACCCAATGTATACCGGTGCATTGGAAAAGCACATACCCACCTACAGTCTCTGAATGGCTCCACCGTGTGGAGAAAACGGCCGACATGGAGAGACTTATCCACCAAGCAAAAGAAACTCCCACTTAATTATCAAAACACCTGGGCCTGTTGGCTGCATTATAGAAACTCCACAGGCACTGACATTCCCCACTCAAAATATAATTTCCACCGGAGGGAGACTAGTTAGACTCCACCCAAGACATACAAATCATTTATCACTCCCATCCCATTCCCCCCCCTCCCCCTTTTTCTCGCCCACCAACAGTGGGTAGCCAGATATATAACAACGGACTACCTGGGTTACAAAACCCATCAACTATCCTATATGGGGTAATACCACGACAAGACATGCCTAAATCCTAACAAAGACTGGCCAGATCTCGGCATTAATCTAACACATAAAGGCGTTTTAAAGTCTGCCCACAGACGAACCACATCTAAACTACTAACTAAATGCATCTCGATGGCCCCCACCCGCCCACAGATAGTTTCTGACGGGGTAAACGGGTGTTGGGATGATCCGTTTAGGTTTGTCTCTCCAACACATGCATTGCCCCACTGGTTAACAAAACCACAGATGCACCTTGAACGCTTCGATCCTAAAGGTACACTTGCCCATGAATACTTAGTTCCCTACACAGTCGCTGATACCCCCCTTGAAACACATACATCCACTATCATCGACTGAGTACAATAAGTGGAAGTTCAATGTATACATTGTACATTTACTCTGTATTTTTGCTATGTTGAAAAACCCTGAATTCCTGATTCTGTAACCTTGTTATGCATACCTTTGTTATGTTATAAAACTCAATAAAATCTTTATAAAAAAAAAAAAGTTTGGATTTCTTCTGTAGGCGCTTTGAGTGCACATAATTGATGTACCCCGCTCTGCAGGGGCGGGCCTTAAAGAACCGAGGCATATGGGCAGCACAGAGGCTTAGTGGTTAGCCTTGCAGCACGGGGGTCCTTGGTTCAAATCCTGACCAGGACACTATCTGCATGGAGTTTGCATGTTCTCCCTGTGTTTGCGTGGGTTTCCTCCAGATACTCAGGTTTCCTCCCACGCTACAAAGACATGCTACCTTGCGTTGGTGGTGCAGTGGTTAGCATAGCTGCCTTCCCAGCAGCTGACCCGGGTTCGATTCCCGGCCAACACCATCTCCAAGTACTTGGAGTCCCCAGAGAGAAAAGCACTATACAAGGTCAATGCTGAGTATATTACTCAGAATAAAGAACGAATAATGAATGAATGAATGAGAATAAAGAACGAATAATGAACGCATCAAAAATACACCAGAGTGAATCTAAACACATCAAATATACACCGGAGTGCATCTTAACGCATCAAATATACACCAGATTAGGGCTGGGAGATTTTCTTAAAAAAACAAAAAAACGATTTTCTTTAAAAAAAACTCAATTCACGATTCGAATCGAGTTTTTTTTTTTTTTGGACACCACGCTGGTCCTGAGGCGCTGCGGACATGAGTTTTTAGGCGAGGCCGCGGTTTCGGCCCAGTCCGCAGTGTCCGGCCTCGCGGACTAGGCTGAAGCCACGGCCTCATCTAAAGGCTCCTGCCCGCAGCTCCTCAGGACCGGCGCGGTGTCAGAACCGGTCCTGGGGAGCTGCAGGCAGGAGATTTTAGGCGAGGCCGCGGCTTTGGCCTAGTCCGCGGCATCCAGCCGCGCCTCAGGACCGGCGCGGCGAAAAAAAAAAATCTAAAAAAATCGATTTGCTTAAATTTTGAATCGATTTGACCTCTCAACGCGATTCAAGATTTTAATCGCCTTTTTTCCCCAGCCCTACACCAGATAGCATCTAAACGCATCAAAAATACACCAAAGTGCATCTGAGCACATCAAATATACACCAGAGAACATCTAAACGCATCAAAAATACATCAGAGTGCATCTAAACATATCAAAAATACACCAGAGAACATTTAAATGCATCAAAAATACACCAGAGTGCATCTAAATGTATAAAAAATACTGCAGAGAGCGTCTAAACGCATCAAAAATATACACCAGATTGTATCTAAACTAGGGATGCACCGAAATTTTGGCCGCCTATTACGGGGGTGTCGTTCTGGTGCGCCCCAGTCCTCTCCTTTCTCCTCCTCCCCTCCCTCCGATCTCCGTGTGTCACAGAGCTGAACTGCACAGACCGCAGTAACAATGTCCCACCTCCTGTGACAGATGGCACACTGATCCAATGGTGGGACATTGAATCAGTGTGACGTGGTCACAGGAGGCGGGACATTGTTACTACAACCCTGGCAATTCAAATACAGCTCCGTGACACACAGATCACTGCACTGATTCGGGCACTGGCAGGCTGCATGACGGGCACTGGTAGGCGGCATCTTATGGGCAGAGGCAGGCTGCATGACGGGCACACGGAGGCTGCATCTGAGGGGCACACGGAGGCTGCATCTGAGGGGCACACGGAGGCTGCATCTGAGGGGCACACGGAGGCTGCATCTGAGGGGCACACGGAGGCTGCATCTGAGAGGCACACGGAGGCTGCATCTGAGGGGCACACGGAGGCTGCATCTGAGAGGCACACGGAGGCTGCATCTGAGAGGCACACGGAGGCTGCATCTGAGAGGCACACGGAGGCTGCATCTGAGAGGCACACGGAGGCTGCATCTGAGGGGCACACGCAGGCTGCATCTGAGGGGCACACGCAGGCTGCATCTGAGGGGCACACGCAGGCTGCATCTGAGGGGCACACGCAAGCTGAATCTTATGGGCACACGCAGGCTGCATCTGAGGGGCACACGGAGGCTGCATCTGAGGGGCACACGGAGGCTGCATCTGAGGGGCACACGGAGGCTGCATCTGAGGGGCACACGGAGGCTGCATCTGAGAGGCACACGGAGGCTGCATCTGAGAGGCACACGGAGGCTGCATCTGAGAGGCACACGGAGGCTGCATCTGAGAGGCACACGGAGGCTGCATCTGAGGGGCACACGCAGGCTGCATCTGAGGGGCACACGCAGGCTGCATCTGAGGGGCACACGCAGGCTGCATCTGAGGGGCACACGCAAGCTGAATCCTATGGGCACACGCAGGCTACATCTGAGGGACACACGCAGGCTGCATCTGAGGGGCACACGCAGGCTGCATCTGAGGGGCACACGCAGGCTGCATCTGAGGGGCACACGCAGGCTGCATCTGAGGGGCACACGCAAGCTGCATCTGAGAAACACAGGCAGGCTGCATCTGAGAGACACATGCAGGCTGCATCTGAGAGACACGCAGGCTGAATCTTATGGGCACACGCAGGCTGAATCTTATGGGCACACGCAGGCTGAATCTTATGGGCACACGCAGGCTGAATCTTATGGGCACACGCAGGCTGAATCTTATGGGCACACGCAGGCTGCATCTGAGGGGCTCACGCAGGCTGCATCTGAGGGGCACACGCAGGCTGCATCTGAGGGGCACACGCAGGCTGCATCTGAGGGGCACACGCAGGCTGCATCTGAGGGGCACACGCAGGCTGCATCTGAGGGGCACACGCAGGCTGCATCTGAGGGGCACACGCAGGCTGCATCTGAGGGGCACACGCAGGCTGCATCTGAGGGGCACACGCAGGCTGCATCTGAGGGGCACACGCAGGCTGCATCTGAGGGGCACATGCAGGCTGCATCTGAGGGGCACACGCAGGCTGCATCTGAGGGGCAGACTGCATTTTTCTTGAGCTTTTCTTGCACTAAACGTGCCAATAATGGCCAACAATAAATTCATATTGATTTAAATTGTGATATTAATTAAAAAGTTGAATACAATACAACTATATAAAAATATAAATATTTTTTAAAAACTGTCATTTTGGGTATCAGTTTTCGGCCTAGTGCATCCTTCATTTTCGGTATCGGTTTCGGCACCAAAATTTCCATTCGGTGCACCCCTAGTAACTATATATTGGAGTGCGGCCATTCGGATTTAATTCTTTTCTATTGCAGGGTAGGGCACCCAGGGAGATCAGACAAAGTACTACACGTATTTGTATCCCATTGGTAATTCAATAATGTTAAGACAAAAAGTCATATTCTTTGTAACATGAAGTCCAGGTTTCCTGTCACTAGTTTGTTAGGGCCAAGCTGGCCCAAACAAATTATTTTCATTGGTAATTATTTTTATTCTGCCACTGTGAGCACTGTAGTAGCATCAGAGCTACATACTACAGCACAATGCTCTGCCGCAGTACAGTAGACAAAATTGAGTCAGGTGGAGTGCTTCTCAGCCATTCAGAAGAAGCCTTGAATTTGTATCAATGAATACAAGGCTTTCTCTGATTGTCCAAGGTGGAGATCGTGATATTATCCACCCACATCTCCACCTCGGCCAATTAAAGGAAGCCTTGTGTTGACCAATGAAAATTCGGGGCTTCCTCTGAATGGCTGAGGAGCACTCAACCCAACTTAATCTTGTTCTGACAGCAGACGGGACGTCCTCATGCTGCTGTCAGAACAGAGCGCTATATACTGTATGTAGCTGATACTACTACAGTATAATACGCTGCTGGACAGTTTTAAAGTATACCTATAGGCAAAACTTTTTTTTTCTATGTACAGTTTTGGATAGTGTTGAGGGGTTGCAGCCCCTGTCAAGTTTCTATTGCTGTGTGCCCCCATTAGGGAGATTCATTCTCTATATCTGTCCTGTTTACCATTATCACTGAAAGAGAAAGTCCCAAAACTGGGCTGACCTCACAACAGGAATAGTGAGGATATCTTATCCACTTCAGCCCCAGAGGATTTGGCTGCCAAATGACCGGGCCACTTTTTGCGATTCGGCACTGTGTCGCTTTAAATGACAATTGCGCGGTCGTGCGATGTGGCTCCCAAACAGAATTGACGTCCTTTTTTTCCCCACAAATAGAGCTTTCTTTTGGTGGTATTTGATCACCTGTGCGGTTTTTACTTTTTGCGCTATAAACAAAAATAGAGCGACAATTTTAAAATATTTTTTACTATTTGCTATAATAAATATCCCCAAAAAATAAATAAAAAAACCCACATTTTTTGCTCAGTTTAGGCCGATATGTATTCTACATATTATTGGTTAAAAAAAAAAAAAAAAAAAAAATCGCAATAAGCGTATATTGATTGGTTTGCGCAAAAGTTATAACGTCTATAAAATACGGAGTCGTTTTATGGCATTTTTATTAATAATTATTTATTTTACTAGTTATGGCAGCGATCTGCAATTTTTATTGAGACTGCGACATTATGGCGGACACTTTTGATGCTGTTTTGGGACCATTGTCATTTATACAGCGATCAGTGCTATAAAAATGCACTGATTGCTGTGTAAATGACACTGGCAGTGAAGGGGTTAACCAGTAGGGGGCGGGGAAGGGGTTAAGTGTGTCCTAGGGATGTGTTCTAACTGTGTGGGGGTGGGGCTTACTGTGACAAGACACTGATCACTGCTCCCGATGAGAGGGAGCAGATGATCAGTTTCCTGTCACTAGGCAGAACAGGAAGATGCCTTGTTTACACAGGCTCCCCCCCCCCCCCCAGTTCTGTGACCCGATCGTGGGACCGGAGGCAGATTCAAAGCAACATATATATAGATATATATATCTATATATCTATATATATGTTGCTTTTGCCTGCCCGCCCAATTCTGCCGATGTATAAGTGCGTGAGGCAGTCGGCAAGCGGTTAAAGTGTTTGTTAACCCCCCAAAAAATTTGAAAAAAATATACAGATTCTGGTCCCTTAAAGCAGATTACACAGCACAGTACTTGGCTAAAAATAGCGGCGCTTTACTGCAGACGCCGCCCGCACCCCATTGTGAAAGGGGCCTAATAAGGTGGCAAAAGCCGAGGAAAGGTTGTGAAGATTTAGGCCAATAGCACCACAGAAGCTGTGTTATGCCCTGTACACACGATCGGACATTCCGACAACAAAATCCATCAGATTTTTTCCGACGGATGTTGGCTCAAACTTGTCTTGCATACACACGGTCACACAAAGTTGATCGGAAATTCCGAACGTCAAGAACGCAGTGACGTACAACACGTACGATGAGCCAGGAAAAATGAAGTTCAATAGCCAATGCTGCTCTTCTGCTTGATTCCGAGCATGCGTGGAACTTTGTGCGTCGGAATTATGTACACACGATCGGATTTTGTTGACAAAAAATTTGAGAACCAGATCTTAAATTTTGTGCGACAGAAATTCAGATGGAAACTACACACGGAATTTCCGACAGAAGGCTCCCATTGAACATTTTCTGTCGGAAAATCCGACCGTGTGTACAAGGCATTAGAGAAGCTGAAGAGTGAAGCAGAGAAAGGCTGAATGGAAAAAAAGAGGCGTCCTTGTGTAACGCTGGTTTCTGAAAACCTACTGAAGAATGTATTGCACACACCATAATATATCACTCCACAGATCATAAATCTTTGTGAAAGTGTTTGATTTTTAATATGTGCGTTACAATTGCTGGTGTGAAAATTATCTGGATGCATTCATTGTGCAATAACTTAAATAGAATTTCTGACAACCGGTCGCTGGAGAACAAATAGAAAATCTACTGCTTCTTTTGCTTGCAAAACTACAAGTAATTTTTTTATTCAATTAGGAATAAATATAGTTTCTGCAATTAATTTTTAAATGGTCCATTAAAACTTCTGATTAGTTGCTACATTTATTTTAGGCATTAAAATTTCTATTTGGAGTGTATATAAGACCACTTACTGCAAAGGGAAATGTGATAATAAATGAGGGTTTATGAGTTTATCGGTTTCAAAAGGACACACCTTGTTAACAAGGAAATATTACCCAGAGAAAATCTGCCTGTAGTATGGATAGAGTATAGAGACCCTTTGTTATCCAACTTTATAATAAATAACATTAAATAATAATAATGTTGTTTTTATTATTTTAGTAGTATTACATTTTGTTATTATTGTTTTATTACTATTGCTAAATATATAATATATTAAATATTATATAAGAATGCTGTGGTGTATACACATAGGACGGGTGAGGTCATACAGGGTACACTTACCTCTGTGATTTCCCCTCCTGGCACAGTTGACTCTCCTGAGGGTCTCCACCATTGTGTTGCAGTCTAGACCTCAGTCCCATCCTGTGCCGGTCACTGACCACATTTCCCCCCCGATGCCAGCAATGTGTATGGAGGGGAGATCGATCTTCTGTCACAGCTCTCTGTCCCCTTTCACAACCAGAATGAGGAGAAGAGGCATCCATAGACCAGAGCACACACCTACCCCTCCCCCCACGTCCCCACAGTCTTATACCCAACAGGAATACATGGCCATATAAAATCTGCATGAGTCTCTGGGAAGAGTCTATCCCGGACCTCCAACTACCGCACAGGACCCTTTTTTTTGGTCCACACCAGAATCGTACTGCATGGGTGTTCCCTCTAAACTAAGTCTCATATTGCCCCTCCTCCTCTCTTACATAGCAGCACTTCCGCATTACCTCTCCTAGGCGAGAATAGCGTTTGTGTCACCGAACTCACTCACGCCCCCCATTGGATTTAGCTCCTTCAATGATAATCTGCCACTGCCCACACTAGTCAATGTAGAGGTCCAGGCATTCAAACAAATGCACTAATGTGCACACCTTCTTTTATCTGGGATGTTGTTCCAGAACAAAGAGGACACAGTGAGATTCTCGTTGGTCAGTGTGGTCACATGCCCATGCTGACCAATTACTGCTCACCATCACAAGCTTTAATCACTTCAGCCCCAGAAGATTTGGCTGCTCAATGACCAGGCCATTTTTTTGCGTTACGTCAATGCGTCGCTTTCACTGACAATTGCGCAGTCGTGTGACGCTGTACCCAAGCAAAATTGATGTCCTTTTTCCCCACAAATAGACCTTTCCTTTGGTGGTATTTGAGCATCTCTTTGTTTTTCGCGCAAAAAATAAAAACTGCAAAGAGCGACAATTTTGAAAAAAACACAATATTTTGTACTTTTTGCTATAATAAATATCCCCAATTTATTTTTAAAAAAGCTAATTTTTTCCTCAGTTTAGGCCGATATGTATTCTTCTACATATTTTTGGGTATAAAAATCGCAATAAGCATATATTGATTGGTTTCTGCAAAAGTTATAGCGTCTACAAAATAGGGGATAGATTTATGGCATTTTTATTATTATTATTTTTTTACTATAAAAAATTTTTTATCGGGACTGGGACACATCTGACACATTTTTGGGACCATTGGCATTGATACAGCAATCAATGCTATAAAAATGCACTGATTACTGTGTAAATGTCACTGGAAGGGAAGGGGTTAACACCAGGGAGCGATCAAGGGGTTATGTTCCCTGACTGTGTGTTCTAACTGTAGGGGGGATGGGACTGACTATGGGAGATGAGAGATCGTGGTTCCTAGCTATTAGGAATTCATGATCTCTCTCTCCTCACAGAACAGGGATTTGTGTGTTTACACACACACGTACCCATTCTGCCTCTCGCGCCCGCGATCGCTCGTGGCCGGCGGTCACGAGCATCGGCACCCCCGCAGTGCAGCGCCTGCTATCCCGCTTAAAGGGACCAATGTACAGCTATGACGGTTTGTGGAATAGTGCCAGCCTGCCGCAGTATAATGACAGCGGCTGGTCGGCAAGCGGTTAAGATGTCACTGCACTGGCCGCCATGGGTGGCACAGGATAATCATGGAAGAAGCCAAGTTAAGCGTGGTGGGGGGTGGGGAAGTGGTCGTTTGTTCTCCTTTTGTTTTTTTTTGTGAAAAGGTGAACATAAGCTGGCAATACACTAGTAGAAATTTGTTCAAAAGGTTTCATTTTAAAAGAGAAGTATGTTTTTTTTATATTCATACTTACCTAGGTGGATGCTGCATCTGTCCCCCTCCAACACTGAGAACCGAGTGATTGAACACCGCCAATCGCTCAGTTCTCACAGCTCCCCAAGCAGAGAGCTGCTGACTGTCAGTCATCGCTCTCTGCTCTGCCCCCTCCTCACTCACTGGAGCTCTGGGCTGTGGAGGGGGTGGGAGCGGCCGGCTCAGGCTCTCAGCGGCCCGCTGAGAGCCTGAGCCGGTCGAGGGATCTGAGTGGATCCCGACTCCACGGTCGTGATGAAACCTGAGCCTGGACTGACTCTGTGACATTAGCAGAGAGTGGACTTCAGCCCGCTCTCTGCTAAAAACGGGTCACAGGCGTGCAAAACAAACTGCACTCCTGTGATCCATAGAAGTACAGCAACTTGTGGCATCATTTCCTTCCCTCTATAGAGATCTGTGGTGATCAGTTTTCAGAGAGTGCCTGGGAGGAGATAGGTCACCTTCTCACTGTCTGCTTTACCTCTGAGGCCTCATTCACACCAGCAGTGGGGGGGGGGCTGTACACATAATGTGACAGAAATGATTATCCCTGCCAAATGAATAGGACCAATCCACAACTACATGGAACTCAGGCAGTAGCGGTGTGGTAGTGTGGGGGTCTCAGGGGGATACCAGCGGTGATGATGAGGTGACAGATTCCTCCCAGCCTGAAAAATAAAAAAAAGGAAAAAAGAAGGTGCCGCCATCTAAGTATCAATTTTAATAATAAAAACATTCAGAAATTAAAATAGGTTGCACTCACAAAAGTAAAGAAGAATGTGCGGGTCATTTGTCTCCTCAAGATGGTAATAATAGCAAGCGATCGTTTCCTCCTAGCCGCCTGTCAGAGCTTTGAAAAGCCCCAACCACACCCACCTACATTATACTTCATTGTGGCCCCGCCCCATTCACCTACCTGGGCTGTAACAGGTGTACAGCCTCCACCAACCGCAGCTTCTCCTGCAGGTTGGCGGTCGGTAATAATGCAGCTTCACCGCCATCCATGTGAATGAGGCCAATCACAGATCATCATCAGTCAGACAGGGTCAGAGGCCAGGATTTGGGAAGATAGGAACACTGTCTGCCATACACAGCACCCCCATATCATACAATACAGCCCCCCATATCATGCTATACAGAGCCCCCCCAATATCATGCAATACACCCCCCCATTTATCATACAAAACACCCCCCCACATACGAAGAGAAGACAGTGAGAAGCCCAGTGTGCGCAGGAAGGAAGTGAAGGAGAAGGTGTATATAGGAAGAGGTCCCTGAAGTTTGCGAAGCCAAGTGGGTATCCCATAACCTCCCATCCCTGTCCAAGTGTCTAACCCTTGGACCCCTTTTACACTGAAGGCGCTTTTCAGGCTCTTTAGCGCTAAAAATTGCACCGGTAAAGAGGCTCTCAAGCGTCCCCAGTGTGTAAGCCCTCGGGCGGTGGTCTTGCAGGACCGCAAAAAAAAGTCCTGCAAGCAGCGTCTTTGGGGCGGTGCGGGAGTGGTGTATACACAGCTCCTAAACCACCCCTGCCATTGAAATCAATGGGCAGCGCTGCCAAAGTGCCTGCAAAGCGATTTGACAGCGACACGTTGTGGGAGGTTTTAACCCTTTCCTCAGCTGCTAGCGGGGTTTAAAGTGCCCCGCTAGTGGCCGAGAAGCACAGCTATAACAGCAGTAAAGCACCGCTAAAACTCTAGTGTCACATTTGGTACCTTTCGGATTTTCAATTTTTTTTTACCCATGCTGGAACTCCTCTTAGTCTGTAGACATTTCCAGTTATAAAGCTGTATACGGGTGAGAGGCTCTCATTTACACAAGGCGTGGCTGAAGTTTTAAATCCCGTGGATCCTTTCTGGGTAAAAGTGCATCTCATCTGTGCTTTAAATGACAATGATTGATGTACCACTATTGGTGAATATGCCCCTATGTAAACTGCAACTTATTGATGAGTGGTTTTAAGCAACTTAAAGTGACACTAATCTAGTTCATACAAAAACAAAAAAAAAAAAAAAAAAACTTATTTAAAGCGGAGCTCCAGCCCCCCCCCACCAAAAAATTAAAAGTCCACAGCTACTATATTAGGACACTTACCTGTCCAGGGATCCGGCGATATCGGCACCCCAGATGATTTTTCAATCAGTTCCCGGGTGCTGCCGCCTCCATTCCTTGTAAGGGAAACCGGCAGTGAAGCCTTACAGCTTGTTCCCTACTGTGCATGTGCAACGCGCGGTGCGTTTTGTGAATGGCCCGGTGGTGAGGAAAGGAGGAGGGGGGCCGAACTTCTGGGGGTCATCACCGCAACATGTGCATGACTAAAAAATTTGTTTCATTTAGATTCGTTAATCTTGTTATTTATTTTATTTAAATTCAGTTGATTCATTCAATTCTTATTCAAATTCGGAATTACTTTTCAAATTTTCCATGAAATTACAGATTTTTTCGTTTTGAAACGTTTGGAATCAATTAATTTCTAATTGGTCGAATAAACTTTTTTATATTTTTTCGAAATTCGAATGCGACAAAGTGAACAAAAGCTACCCACGATCTTTCGGAGGAATAACAGAACGGCAGTCTGCCTATGTAAACAAGGCAGACCGCCGTTTGGTCACAGAGGAAGAGATCCCCCACACAGCAGTGTGGATATAAATCAATGATTTTTTTGCATTCAAATCAAATTTATTTTAATAAAATGCTTTTGGAGTAAAAATCTATCTAAAGAAAGTTTTCTATTTAGGATACATTATTAATTTTGTCTATTCAGCATGAAATGGAGCTCAGTTATGTAGCATGAGGCTGCATATTCTGCAATAACATTTTTGGTAAACTCATTTAATGAATCCAAGCTCTGCAAGCTGAGATAACATGCACTGCATTGATGCATTCACACAATTTCACAGTAACCAGGAAATAAAACAAAGTTCAAGAATATTCTTTTATTCCATTGTTTTGCAAATCTATGTACACTACAAACTTTATGATTGAATCAGTTCTGATATCGCTGTTTTACTAACCTGACAGCTTATTATTCTAAATAGGAAACCTTCATTTTGTTTGCAAATATTAAAGATTCTAACTACCAGCAAAAATAAGTCTTTCCATGTAAAGAGCACCTGCCGCCACTGAGGGGCAGAAAATACAGTTGCTCTTTAAAAATTATGATTTAAATCAAGTTGATTTAAATCAAATCCACCCTGCCACACAGTATTGCCCCGTACACACGGTAACTACCAGCAAGAATAAAACCTTCCATTTAAAAAGCAACTGTCATTTGCTGCCACGTCCCTCACCTTATTGTGTCACTGCCACATCACCAGCTGTCCCATTAACCACTTGCCGACCGCCTAACGCAGATATACGTCGGCAGAATGGCACGGGCAGGCAGAATCACGTACCTGTACGTGATCTGCCTCCCGCGGGCGGGGGGGTCCGATTGCACCCCCCCCCCCGGTGCCAGCGGCGGTCGGCATTTCACTGGGAGCGTTGGGAGGCGAGGGGGAGACCATCCGATCGTGGCCCCCCCCTCGCGATCGCTCCCAGCCAATCTGAATCCTCCCCTGCCTGTGTGTAGTTTCACACAGGCAGAGGATGTGATGTCATCTCTCCTCGGCTTGGCAGTTTCCGTTCCAGCGCCGAGGAGAGAAGACATGTAAGTGCACAAAACACAAACACACTCAGTAGAACATGCCAGGCACATAAAACACCCCCGATCGCCCCCCAACCACCACCCCCCCCCCACCCCCCCCCCCCCCCCGTCACAAACTGACACCAAGCAGTATTTTTTTTTTTTTTTCTGATTACTGATTGGTGTCAGTTTGTGACATTTACAGTGTTAGGGCAGTGAGTGGTAGCCCCCTTTAGGTCTAGGGTACCCCCCTAACCCCCCTAATAAAGTTTTAACCCCTTGATCACCCCGTCACCAGTGTCACTAAGCGATCATTTTTCTGATCGCTGTATTAGTGTCGCTGGTGACGCTAGTTAGGGAGGTAAATATTTAGGTTCACCGTCAGCGTTTTATAGCGTCAGGGACCCCCATATACTACCTAATAAATGTTTTAACCCCTTGATTGCCCCCTAGTTAACCCTTTCACCACTGATCACCGTATAAGTGTTACGGGTGACGCTGGTTAGTTCGTTTATTTTTTATAGTGTCAGGGCACCCGCCGTTTATTACCGAATAAAGGTTTAGCCCCCTGATCGCCCGGCGGTGATATGCGTCGCCCCAGGCAGCGTCAGATTAGCGCCAGTACCGCTAACACCCACGCACGCAGCATACGCCTCCCTTAGTGGTATAGTATCTGAACGGATCAATATCTGATCCGATCAGATCTATACTAGCGTCCTCAGCAGTTTAGGGTTCCCAAAAACGCAGTGTTAGCGGGATCAGCCCAGATACCTGCTAGCACCTGCGTTTTTCCCCTCCGCCCGGCCCAGCCCACCCAAGTGCAGTATCGATCGATCACTGTCACTTACAAAACACTAAACAAATAACTGCAGCGTTCGCAGAGTCAGGCCTGATCCCTGCGATCGCTAACAGTTTTCTTGGTAGCGTTTTGGTGAACTGGCAAGCACCAGCCCCAGGCAGCGTCAGGTTAGCGCCAGTACCGCTAACACCCAAGCACGCACCGTACACCTCCCTTAGTGATATAGTATCTGAACGGATCAATATCTGATCCGATCAGATCTATACTAGCGTCCCCAGCAGTTTAGCGTTCCCAAACACGCAGTGTTAGCGGGATCAGCCCAGATACCTGTTAGCACCTGCGTTTTGCCCCTCCGCCCGGCCCAGCCCAGGCCACCCAAGTGCAGTATCGATCGATCACTGTCACTTACAAAACACTAAACGCATAACTGCAGCGTTCGCAGAGTCAGGCCTGATCCCTGCGATCGCTAACAGTTTTTTTTGTAGCGTTTTGGTGAACTGGCAAGCACCAGCGGCCTAGTACACCCCGGTCGTAGTCAAACCTGCACTGCAGTAACACTTGGTGACGTGGCGAGTCCCATAAATGCAGTTCAAGCTGGTGAGGTGGCAAGCACAAGTAGTGTCCCGCTGCCACCAAAAAGACAAACACAGGCCCGTCGTGCCCATAATGCCCTTCCTGCTGCATTCGCCAATCCTAATTGGGAACCCACCACTTCTGCAGCGCCCGTACTTCCCCCATTCGCATCCCCAACCAAATGCAGTCGGCTGCATGAGAGGCATTTTCTTTATGTCCTCCCGAGTACCCCTACCCAACGAACCCCCCCAAAAAAGATGTTGTGTCTGCAGCAAGCGCGGATATAGGCGTGACACCAGCTATTATTGTCCCTCCTGTCCTGATAATCCTGGTCTTTGCATTGGTGAATGTTTTGAACGCTACCATTCACTAGTTGAGTATTAGCGTAGGGTACAGCATTGCACAGACTAGGCACACTTTCACAGGGTCTCCCAAGATGCCATCACATTTTGAGAGACCCGAACCTGGAACCGGTTACAGTTATAAAAGTTAGTTACAAAAAAAAGTGTAAAAAAAAAAAAACCAAACAAAAATATAAAATAAAAAATAATAGTTGTCGTTTTATTGTTCTTTCTCTCTCTATTCTCTCTATTGTTCTGCTCTTTTTTACTGTATTCTATTCTGCAATGTTTTATTGTTATTATGTTTTATCATGTTTGCTTTTCAGGTATGCAATTTTTTATACTTTACCGTTTACTGTGTTTTATTGTTAACCATTTTTTTGTCTTCAGGTACGCCATTCAAGGCTTTGAGTGGTTATACCAGAATGATGCCTGCAGGTTTAGGCATCATTCTTTTCAGCCAGCGGTCGGCTTTCATGTAAAAGCAATCCTAGCGGCTAATTAGCCTCTAGACTGCTTTTACAAGCAGTGGGAGGGAATGCCCCCCCCCCCAACGTCTTCCGTGTTTTTCTCTGGCTCTCCTATCTCAACAGGGAACCTGAGAATGCAGCCGGTGATTCAGCCAGCTGACCATAGAGCTGATCAGAGACCAGAGTGGCTCCAATCATCTCTATGGCCTAAGAAACCGGAAGCTACGAGCATTTTATGACTTAGATTTCGCCGGATGTAAACAGCGCCATTGGGAAATTGGGAAAGCATTTTATCACACCGATCTTGGTGTGGTCAGATGCTTTGAGGGCAGAGGAGAAATCTAGGGTCTAATAGACCCCAATTTTTTCAAAAAAGAGTACCTGTCACTACCTATTGCTATGATAGGGGATATTTACATTCCCTGAGATAACAATAAAAATGATTTTAAAAAAAAAATGAAAGGAACAGTTTCAAAATAAGATAAAAAAAAAATAAGAAGAAGAAAAAAAAAAAAAAAAAAAAAAAAAAAAAGCACCCCTGTCCCCCCTGCTCTCGCGCTAAGGCGAACGCAAGCGTCGGTCTGGCGTCAAATGTAAACAGCAATTGCACCATGCATGTGAGGTATCACCGCGAACGTCAGATCGAGGGCAGTAATTTTAGCAGTAGACCTCCTCTGTAAATCTAAAGTGGTAACCTGTAAAGGCTTTTAAAGGCTTTTACAAATGTATTTAGTTTGTCGCCACTGCACGTTTGTGCGCAATTTTAAAGCATGTCATGTTTGGTATCCATGTACTCGGCCTAAGATCATCTTTTTTATTTCATCAAACATTTGGGCAATATAGTGTGTTTTAGTGCATTAAAATTTTAAAAAGTGTGTTTTTTCCCCAAAAAATGCGTTTGAAAAATCGCTGCGCAAATACTGTGTGAAAAAAAAAAATGAAACACCCACCATTTTAATCTGTAGGGCTTTTGCTTTAAAAAAATATACAATATGTGGGGGTTCAAAGTAATTTTCTTGCAAAAAAAAATAATTTTTTCATGTAATCAAAAAGTGTCAGAAAGGGCTTTGTCTTCAAGTGGTTAGAAGAGTGGGTGATGTGTGACATAAGCTTCTAAATGTTGTGCATAAAATGCCAGGACAGTTCAAAACCCCCCAAATGACCCCATTTTGGAAAGTAGACACCCCAAGCTATTTGCTGAGAGGCATGTCGAGTCCATGGAATATTTTATATTGTGACACAAGTTCCGGGAAAGAGACAATTTTTTATTTTTTTAATTTTTTTTTGCGCAAAGTTGTCACTAAATGATATATTGCTCAAACATGCCATGGGAATATGTGAAATTACACCCCAAAATGCATTCTGTTGCTTCTCCTGAGTACGGGGATACCACATGTGTGAGACTTTTTGGGAGCCTAGCCGCGTACGGGACCCCGAAAACCAAGCACCGCCTTCAGGCTTTCTAAGGCCGTAAATTTTTGATTTCACTCTTCACTGCCTATCACAGTTTCGGAGGCCATGGAATGCCCAGGTGGCAAAAAACCAGGCGGTGATTGGTTTTCGGGGCCCCGTACGCGGCTAGGCTCCCAAAAAGTCCCACACATGTGGTATCCCCGTACTCAGGAGAAGTAGCTAAATGTATTTTGGGGTGCAATTCCACATATGCCCATGGCCTGTGTGAGCAATATATCATTTAGTGACAACTTTGTGCAAAAAAAAATTGTCACTTTCCCGCAACTTGTGTCAAAATATAAAACATTCCATGGACTCAACATGCCTCAAAGCAAATAGCTTGGGGTGTCTACTTTCCAAAATGGGGTCATTTGGGGGGGGTTTATGCCATCTGGGCATTTTATGGCCTTCAAAACTGTGATAGGTAGTGAGGAGTAAAATCAAAAATGTACGCCCTTAGAAATCCTGAAGGCAGTGATTGGTTTTCGGGGCCCCGTACGCGGCTAAGCTCCCAAAAAGTCCCACACATGTGGTATCCCCATACTCAGGAGAAGCAGCTGAATGTATTTTGGGGTGCAATTCCACATATGCCCATGGCCTGTGTGAGCAATATATCATTTAGTGACAACTTTTTGTAATTTTTTTTTTTTTTTTGTCATTATTCAATCACTTGGGACAAAAAAAATGAATATTCAATGGGCTCAACATGCCTCTCAGCAATTTCCTTGGGGTGTCTTCTTTCCAAAATGGTGTAATTTGGGGGGGTTTTGTACTGACCTGCCATTTTAGCACCTCAAGAAACGACATAGGCAGTCATAAATTAAAGGCTGTGTAAATTCCAGAAAATGTACCCTAGTTTGTAGGCGCTATAACTTTTGCGCAAACCAATAAATATACACTTATTGACATTTTTTTTACCAAAGACATGTGGCCGAATACATTTTGGCCTAAATGTATGACTAAAATTGAGTTTATTGGATTTTTTTTAGAACAAAAAGTAGAAAATATCATTTTTTTTCAAAATTTTCGGTCTTTTTCCGTGTATAGCGCAAACAATAAAAACGGCAGAGGTGATCAAATACCATCAAAAGAAAGCTCTATTTGTGGGAAGAAAGGGACGCAAATTTCGTTTGGGTACAGCATTGCATGACCGCGCAATTAACAGTTAAAGCGACGCAGTGCCGAATTGTAAAAAGTGCTCTGGTCAGGAAGGGGGTAAAACCTTCCGGGGCTGAAGTGGTTAAAGTGAATGGGACTGTCAGGAAGTCAACAGCAGGTCAGAGGAGGAGCCGCTGAGAGACAGAAATGACAGTTGCTCTTTAAAAATTATGATTTAAATCGAGTTGATTTAAATCAAATCCACCCTGCCACAGAGTAAGACTCCTTTCACACTGGGGCATTTTTCAGGCGCTAAAGAGCTAAAAATAGCGCCCGTAAAGCATCTGAAAAACACCTCCCCTGCAGCCCCAGTGTGAAAGCCCGATTGCTTTCACACTGAAGTGGTGCGCTTGCCGGACGTTAGAAAAAGTCCTGCAAGAAGCATCTTTGGGGCGGTGGAGGAGCAGTGTATACACCGATCCTAAACCACCCTTGCCCGCTTTGCGGTCGTTTTTAACCCTTTTTTGGCCGCTAGCGGGGGTTAAAAGCACCTCGCTAGCAGCCGAAAAGTGCCGCTAAACGACATTAAGCACCGCTAAAACTAGTGGTGCTTTATCGCTAATGGCAGGCGCGCTACAGTGTGAAAGGGCTCTAAGAAAGCACAAACAGGGAAAAGAATTAACCCTTTGATTGCCCCCGATGTTAACCCCTTCCCTGCCAGTGTCATTTATACCATGTCAGTGCATTTTTTTTAGCACTGATCACTGTATTAGTGTCACTGGTCCCCAGAAAGTGTCACTTAGTGTCCAATTTGTCCGCCACAATGTTGCAGTCCCGCTAAAAAAACAGATTGCTGCCATTACTAGTAAAAAAAAATGTTTTTTTAAAAAAAAAAGTCTATAAATCTATCCCATAGTTTCTAGACGCAATAACTTTTGCGCAAACCAATCAATATACGCTAATTGTGATTTTTGTAAAAAAATATGTAGCAGGATACAAATTGGCCTAAATTGATGAAGAAATTAGATTTTTTACATATTTTTTTGGATATGTTTTATAGCAGAAAGTAAAAAATAGTTTTGTTTTTTTTTTTCAAAATTGTTGCTATTTTTTTGTTTATAGTGTAAAAAATAAAAACCGCAGCATGACCGCGCAATTCTCAGTTAAAATAACGTAGTGCTGTATCACAAAAAATGGCCTGGTCATTAAGGGAGTAAATCCGGGGCTGAAGTGGTTAAATCACCTTTGGCTTAACAAAAAAATTAGCATTATTTTGAAATGGTACTAATAACACACAGTCTTTAATTTCAGAAATATGTTTACAGTTTGAATAATTCGATTTAAAATCCAATTTGAATTTCGTTTTGTTATTCAGAGCATTCGGTAAACTTTGTTTATACTGTAATACGGGTAATCGAATATATCCGAATCTCCAAATAACAAAAAATTTGTTTTAATATTAATTCTGAATGAAATGAACCGCAGATGTCTAGTACCCGATACCCCCCGAAAGGTGCTAAATGTGGCAGCGGAGGGAGCAAACAAGCAGAGCTTCCCCTTTTGGGTGGAGCTCTGCTTTGAGTATGTATTCTTAATGCAAAAATGTCCCTTCTATTGCTCTCAGCCTCCTCCAAATTCCTTTTTTTTAAAGCTGCTGTGATCTGAAATCCTGTTAGAGGGTGGCCAAGTCCATTCTCTATGGTCCCACTGTATGTAGGAACACAGTCACCCTTTCCTTTTCACTCTCCAGATGGACTAGGAACTATGGACAATGGGATGTGTAGTGTGCATAGAGCAGTGTGTATAACTGCAACAAAAGACGCACTGCTTGTTTCAAACGCAAGTGAGATGGAAACGGAGAGGTTCGGGAGCTCATGGAGGACGGGTAAAAGGAGGCAGGAAAATACAACACAATTTATTGCAAAATAGATGATAGATCCATTAAGTAGTGGATGTGTATGGATTATTTTTGGAGAATTAGGATACTGCTTAGTGTCACTTTAACATTGATTTCCTCATTGCTATATTAACAAGGACTGGACAGATACTGGGGTTGAGTTACTAAAACTGAAGTGTGCAAAACCTGGTGCTCTGCATGGGAACCAATCAGATTATATCTTCAGCTTGCGCAATTAAAGTGGTTGTAAACCCGTTACAACCACTTTTACCTACAGGTAAACCTAGATTAAGGCTTACCTGTAGGTGCTCGAAATATCTCCCAAACCTCCAAGGTTTAAGAGATATTTAGATATTAGGCCAGCGCCGATGTCTACAGTGCATGCGCCGTAGACAAAGGCGCACTTAAGACTCCTTTAAAAATGGCGAGCGTGCCGTTCCTAAAGGAGATTGTGCCGTGATTGGCGGCTCCCGTGCGCATGCACGGGAGTGAAGTCACCGCAGCTCCGGCCAATCACAGCGTCGGAGCCGCGATACCCGGAAGGAAGATGGACGCTTCATGGAAGAGGGGACAGCGGTGACATCGCCGGCTTCGCTTTCAGGTAAGTGACACATAATGGACTCCTATGCGATGCATAGTAGCCCATTATGCTTTACCTTCGCAGGGAAACAAAGAGGAAGTAAAACCCATCAGGGTTTACTTCCTCTTTAAGCTTTGACAATAAAACCTGGAAAGTGATTGGTTTCTATGCAGAGCTGCACCAGATTTTGCACAATCCAGTTTTAGTAAATCAACCTCAATGCTCTCTATGGAGGGTAGAAATCATGACTTCACCCCCGATCACAACAAACTCGACTTAAATCGTACAACTTTACATGAAAATACACAATTTCAAAGCCGTATGTCAGTGCGAAGTCAGATGTGTCTTGGCTGAAATCTGTGCGATCATGCACAGATGTCTATGCAGCTTGCACCTTAAATCGGCAAAAATAGTGCAGGAACTTCTGTTTTTAAATGGTGTTGCACCGCAAAGTCCGATTTAAACTGTTCCATTGCCAACAATAGGGTGCGACTTGTATTGCGATTTGGACCTGTCAAATCGCATGACAAGTTGCATCAGTGTAACCGGGGGCTTAGTGCCCGGCTCAGCAGCCTTCGGTATGTCACTCTCTAGTTTAGTGGCCATTTACTTGCTTCTGTTGGCATCAGAGCTCTCCCTCTCTACCAAACTGTTGTCTTCAGGAATGACACTCCACAGCAAGAGAGAGCCGGGTGAAGGTGTAATTTCCATTTCTTGCAAACCTAGAATGTGTCCCAGGAGGTAGATAAGAGTGAGCTGTGAAGAGCAGCATGACAGCAAATGGCAGTTGGTGACCACTAGACTCAGGGACACGGATCTACATCAGAAGAAATGGGGTTGATTTACTAAAGGCAAATAGGCTTTTCACTCTGCAAGGGAATTTTCCCTTAGCTTAGTTAATGAGGTGAAACTGACAACTTCCATCTTATCTGTGTGTGGCATATCAATGATTGTGCTGCCATCTATTGGAAGCAATTGATCAGAAGAGAAATCGATCATTTATTGAAGTGTGTATGGCCACTGTTAGAGGTGTGAAAATTCCCTTGCAACGTGAACAGTCTATTTGTATAAAAAACCAAAAGCCTGATTCTAGCCTGATTCAAAAGACTGATTCTAGTCTTCAGGGGATCCTACGTGGCTGGTGAAAAAGTCTCTCCTCTCGAGTCAGCTCTCTGCAGCTTTAGAATGTACCTGGAACACTTAACAATCACTTAAAACATAACTGGATAAGAAAAATGTGAGATCAAAGCAATGAAGGATCAAGATATACTAAAATGTCACACTGACTCTGTTTGTTCTACCAGGAGGGTAGTGTACAGCAAGTCCTGCAGCCATACAGCTTTAGCCGCAGACCCAGATGCCGGTATAGGTTGTTGGGAAACCTCTAATCTCCCATATGCCTGGTCAGACCGTTGTGGTCTTCTGAGTCGGTAAGGAGCCTCATATTCACTTGGGTGCACTCACCTCTTGGGAGACTGGACTTTCTTATCACGGATTCTGGATCAGCTTTTTTTATGCTTATGAACTCTATAATTTTTTTGAAATTGCACTATTTGTGATGGGACTTTGTATGATTTTTTTCGGTTCATCTGACACCATCACTTGAGTATTTTAATTATACACAATCCTTTAGTGGTCATAATAACCTTATGGTATGTTTTTTATGGTATCAGTTATGATATTATGGTTCACAATTTTTTCATAATTTTTAATTCACTCTTTCTTTTTTCACTTATTGGTTATCCTTAGCGCTGCATTATTTTTATTACTAACAGTCTATTTGCCTTTAGTAAATGACGGTAAATGAATGAACAGCAATGGGTACAGGAAGAATGGCCATCACCTCGATAAATGATCGATTTCTCTTCCGATCAATCTCTCCAAAAAGGAATAATCAATAGTTTGCAACACAATCTATTGAAATGCTACACACACAGGGAAGTGGAACTCAAACAATAGTTGGAAGATAGGACTGCAAGCGATTGATTGACCTCAAACTCATTCATCAAAATACTAACCATAACATACAAGGCCACCCACAACATCGCCCCCCAGCCTCATCATCAACCTCATCTGCAGATATCACCCAAATTGTTCTCTCCACTTCTCCCTCCTGCTCTCTAGCTTCCTTGTTAGCTCCTCCCATTCTCACCTCCAGGAATTCTCCAATCCTCTGGAACTCCAAACTCCATCTGGACACACAAACTCCTGGACCCACTACAATCAAGCTTCCGCCCAGGCCATTACACAGAAACAGCACTCCTCAAAATATGGGACGACGCCCTCGAAGCAGCAGATGACGGAGAATCATGTCTCCTAGTACTCCTAGCGCATCGTTCGACACAGTGGACCACAATATTCTACTCACCCGCCTCACAGAAGTAGCAGGAGTAACAGATGCAGATTACCATGGTTCGCATCCTTCTTAGGAAATCGCTCACAGATAGTGAAACTAGGAGCCTTCACCTCTGAACCTTGCGCAATTTCTTATGGAGTCCCGCAAGGATCACCCTTGTCACCCGTGCTCTTCAACATTTACATCCGCCCACTCCTCAAAATCATCAGGTAATCAAACCTATGCTTCCACTCATACGCAGGTAACACTCAACTCTACTTTCGCATCACCGGACAAAAAGACCAATATCAAGGACTAGAAAAATGCCTCTCATCGATTGAGGGAACTCGCGGTCATCCAGTTATCAAACTCAATGGATCCAAAACAGAGCTGCTTCTCCTCCACGCAAACCAAAATACAAAAACCAAGCTCCCATGGACACCACCCACCATCCTTGGACAGACCATCTGCCCAAGCACCAATACTAAAAGTCTCGGAGTCATCTACGACTCGGCGATGTCAATGGATGCATAAATAGGATCGGTAGTCAGCGGATCTCACCATCTCCTCCGCCTGCTATGTAGACTCATCCCCTTCTATCCAGAAAAGGAGAAAGCAGTAGTAGTTTGAACCATCATCAACTCCCGTCTCGACTACGCAAACTCCCTCTACATAAGTCTACCTAAATACCAGATTCAACGCTTTCAAGTCGTCCAAAACATGGCAGCAAGACTGGTAACGGGAAAAAAACCCTGTGAATCCATCTCCTCGTCGCTGAGGATCTACATTGGCTAACCGTGAAGGATCGGATCACATTCAAGACCCTCTGCCTCACCCACAAATGCACACAAGGAAATGCTCCTCCATACCTCTGCGAGAAAATAAAATACTACACACCCAATCGCAGCCTCCGCTCAACCAACCAAAACCTCCTCCTCATCCCCAAGTTCCGCTACAAATCAAAAGGAGAACGACGATTCGCAGTCCAAGGACCTCGGCTATGGAACGCTCTACCCACTAACATAACATCATTACAAGACCCACCTCTTCTAAGTATGCAGGACAATTCAGGACGGATCAGCACCTTTAGGCGATTCAGTTTGCATTTGTAGCGCTATACAAGTCTATCATTCATTCATTCATTCAACCCTGTATGTCCAGTCAGCTCCTAACCTGTCCGCCTCACTCCACCTAAGAACTGTACTTGAGTCACCTCCATCAGATCCTCGGCTGCGCAGCAATTATCTTTTGTACCATCCCTCCCTTTAAATTGTAAGCTTCACGAGCAAGGCCATCCTATTCCTTCTGCATTGAATTGTATTGTAATTGTGCTGTCTCCCTTTATATTGTAAAGTGCTGCGTAATATGTTGGCACTATATTCTGTATAATAATAATAAACTCAAACTGATGATTGAATCATATCAGTGCTGCCAATTGATGCAAAATGATTACTAATTTTCTGCCCTGGCTGATCGTCTCAATTTAATTGAATCCAATCCAAACCGAGTCTCATTCAACTGCAGTGGAAGTTACAGCTATTCGAATGGTTTCAGATTCGATGGAATCACACACTGATCGGATAATGGAATCAAAGCATGTATGACTACCATAACCTCCTATAAAAAACCTATAAACCATGCGCTTACTCCAAAAAAGTCATAGATGTAAGCAGCTAACACAACAAATAGAAAATTTGTAATAAATCATATGTAACCAAGTGTAGCGCTAAAAAATGAGAAAGAGAATATTGCTATACCACATATAATAGCAAAATGAATTGTGAAAAGATAGTGTTTTGTATACTTTGTGAACATTCATACATATAGAACACTTATGTTTTAAAGCCTTAGGGTCTCCAAAAGTGATAACAGGATGTAAAAATGGCAATAAAGTCCAAAACTGAATGTGCAGGTACGATGAACATAAATTTTGCAATGGTGATAAATTCCAAAACATATACTCGTGAGAGATTTCTGTATGTAATCCAACATGTGCTGACAAACACTTGTGCGAAACCGCCACCTAGGATGACTGGAGGCTTACCAGAAAGTTGGGACCCACCTAGCATACGCTATATGGGTCAAACAGGCTTGGATTGCTCACTGGCAATGAAGGTAGGGAACCAAGGGCTGGTGAATGGTGAAGTTGTAACGTTGCTATCCCAAAGAGGTCTTCTTCATATGGAAGCTCGGACATCAACGGACATTACCCACATGTAATGAAGAAGGGGCTCATAGCGTAATTCCGTAAACCATAAAAAATTTATTAAAAGGAAAAACACTTACATTTCAGAATAAAAAGCGCTTGCAAGTAAAATGGCGGCAGTGGAGTCCTCTCGACGCGTTTCGTCATACAAGACTTCGTCTAGGGTACTTGCCCACTGCAGCCAGACTCCTTTATATAGGGACAAGGACCCCTCTGATGAGAATCCAGCTCCCAGGCTTGTTTGCATTGGTACTTCCGGGGTCATCCAAAATGGCGGACCCGAGTGCTTTCCAAGCCTCTCTTTCATGTAATTCAATTCCCATAGGTAAAGGAATTGAATTACATGAAAGAGAGGCTTGGAAAGCACTCGGGTCCACCATTTTGGATGACCCCGGAAGTGCCAATGCAAACAAGCCTGGGAGCTGGATTCTCATCAGAGGGGTCCTTGTCCCTATATAAAGGAGTCTGGCTGCAGTGGGCAAGTACCCCAGACGAAGTCTTGTATGACGAAACGCGTCGGGAGGACTCCACTGCCGCCATTTTACTTGCAAGCGCTTTTTATTCTGAAATGTAAGTGTTTTTCCTTTTAATACATTTTTTATGGTTTACGGAATTACGCTATGAGCCCCTTCTTCATTACATGTGGGTAATGTCCGTTGGTGTCCGAGCTTCCATATAAAGAAGACCTTTTTGGGATAGCAACGTTACAACTTCACCATTCACCAGCCCTTGGTTCCCTACCTTCATTGCCAGTGAGCAATCCAAGCCTGTTTGACCCATATAGCATATGCTAGGTGGGTCCCAACTTTCTGGTAAGCCTCCAGTCATCCTAGGTGGCGGTTTCGCACAAGTGTTTGTCAGCACATGTTGGATTACATACAGAAATCTCTCACGAGTATATGTTTTGGAATTTATCACCATTGCAAAATTTATGTTCATCGTACCTGCACATTCAGTTTTGGACTTTATTGCCATTTTTACATCCTGTTATCACTTTTGGTGACCCTAAGGCTTTATAACATAAGTGTTCTAATTGTATGAATGTTCACAAAGTATACAAAACACTATCTTTTCACAATTCATTTTGCTATTATATGTGGTATAGCAATATTCTCTTTCTCATTTTTTAGCACTACACTTGGTTACATATACTATAAAAAATATAATTGTAAAAAAATAAAATTTAAAAACTACTGACACCCCCTATGCCTACATTGTCCACTGCCCCCCCCCCCAATTAACCGCTTGCCGACCGCCTCACATACATTTATGTCAGCAGAAGGACTCGTACAGGCAAAATCACGTTCCTGTACATTGCCCTTTAAGAGGCGGCCAGCGGGTGCGCGCGCGCGGCCAGCGGCGCGCCCGCGGCAAGCTCCGTGAGTCGGGTCGCGGGTCCCGCGGACTCTATCGTCGCGGGCATACCCGCGATCGTCTCACGGAGAGGACGAACGGGGAGATGCTGTTGTAAACAGCATCTCCTAGTTCTGCCTAGCGACAGTGTCACTCGATCTCTGCTCCCTGTCATCGGAGCAGAGATCAGTGACGTCACACTTACAGCCCATCCCCCTGACAGTTAGTAATCACTCCCTAGTACTGATTTAACCCCTCCCCGCCCCCTAGTGGTTAACCCCTTCACTGCCAGTGTCATTTACACAAGAATCAATGCATTTTTATAGCACTGATTGCTGTATAAATGACAATGGTCCCAAAAATGTGTCAAAAATGTCCGATGTGTCCGCCATAATGTTGCAGTCATGATAAAAATCGCTGATCGCCGCCATTTAAAAAATAAAAAAAAATTTTTATAAAAATGCCAAAAAACTATCCCCTATTTTGTACACGCTATAACTTTTGCGCAAACCGATCAATAATCGCTTATTGCGATTTTTTTTACCAAAAATATGTAGAAGAATACGTATTGGCCTAAACTGAGGAAAAAAATTGTTTTTTTATATATTTTTGAGGGATATTTATTATAGCAAAAAGTAAAAAATAATGCGTTTTTTTCAAAATTGTCGCTCTATTTTTGTTTATAGCGCAAAAAATAAAAACCACAGAGGTGATCAAATACCACCAAAAGAAAGCCCTATTTGTGGGAAAAAAAGGACGTCAATTTTGTTTGGGTGCAACGTCGCACGATAGCGCAATTGTCAGTTAAAGCGACGCAGTGCCGAATCGCAAAAAGTGCTCTGGTCAGGAAGGGGGTAAATTCTTCTGGGGGCTGAAGTGGTTAAAAAAAAAAAATTGAATTGTAAAAAAAAAAACAAAACAAAAACATAAAAATAAAAAAACTGACACCGTCCACTGCCTCATACCCCTCCCCACCCCCTTCCCCAAAAGCACTGTGAGAAAAAACTATTAAGAGAAATATCAAAAAATAATTAAAACAACAAAATTGTAAGAAATAAGAGAGAATTAGATAATAAAGAGAAAAAAAACTACTGACACCGTCCACTGCCCTACTGACACTGTCCAACCCCTACCCCACCCCCAAATCATTGTGGAAAAAAATAATAATAATTTTAAGAAATAATTTAAAAAATAAAATTGAAAAAAAAAAAAAAAAAAAAAAACAAAATTCTGACACTGTCCATTGCTCTACTGACACCGTCCACTGCCCTAGTGACACCAACCACTGGCCGCCAAAAAGCATTTTTAAAAAAATGAAAAAAAAAAAAATTGTAAAAAAATAATAAAACTAAAAAACTACTGACAACATCCACTACCCTACTGACACAATCCTGAGCATAATACCCACCACTGTACACTCTGCACTCCTCACCTGCACATACTACCCACCTCCACACACGCCGCACTCTTCTCCTGCACATACTACCCACCACCAAACCACCCCACTCCTCTCCTGCACATACTACGCACTGCCATACACTGCACACTGTACATTCTCTATTTAACATTACATATACATTTTACTGCATTCTGCACTATGCAAGTCATCTCAGACTCTATTAAACCACACCCCATTTAGCCACGCCCAACATTTAGCGCAATTTAAGCCACGCCCATTTTCCCGCAATGGCACGCTTCTGTGCCTAGGGCCCACTTTTTATCTCTCACACAGGCCCACTCATTTCATGATATGCCCCTGCTTCAGTGCAATAAAAAAAGTCATTAACTTGGAATCAAGGAGTATGCAGACTAGACGTTTTGGCGTTCCTCATTGGCATACTTATTACAGGCCAAAGACAACAAAAGTATTGGTAAAGCAAAGCAACTAACATATTTAGAAGTGGCAGCCTTGGTTTTCCTATCAGTACAAGTTTTTCAAGTTCATCACAGCATAACAAAACCACAACATCATGCCTGTGACGTCATCCCTTCTAGCACTGCGGTCCAGGGAGCAATCCAAGCCTCTTCTCCAGCTCTCCACCACCATACCATCTTCCTGCCGGCCGGGAGAGCCCACAGAGTGGCTGAGACAGAGTACCTTCTACTGACCAGTGCGATGGATGCCCCGCAGAGCGTTTACCCACAGATGTAAGCTCAGCGAAGCTGGCCCCCCTACAATCAGCACAAATAAAAACTCAAGTGTGTTTCTTTAGTGCTACGTTTGTGCTGTTTTGTGCCGTAAAAATTTACATTTGTGCTGCTTTTATTTTTAAGATATTAGCAATTGTTTTTAACAGAGCATGACATCACCTAGCCGCCCTACAATGTCCAAATGACACAAAACTGGTCTCGTTGGTTAGTGCTACGTTTGTGCTGTTTTGTGCTGCTAAAAATTCCGTTCTATCTTTTATCGTTTTTGAGTTATTAATGATTTATTAAAGGTCACCAAAGGTCAGTCAGTTCCCCTACAACGTCCAAATGACACGAAACTGGTCTCGTTGGTTAGTGCTACGTTTGTGCTGGTTTGTGCTGCTAAAATTTTTATTTGTGCTGTTATGGTTTTTAAGTTATAACAGTTTTTTTTTTTTTTTTCAAACCCCACTCACTTTGCCCACCCTACAATCAGCACAAATAAAAACTCAACTGTGTTTCTTTAGTGCTACATTTGTGCTGTTTTGTGCTGCTAAAATTTCCGTTTTATCTTTTATCATTTTCGCGTTAATAATGAATTATTTAAGGTCACCAAAAGTCAATCAGCCCCCCTACAACACCCAAATGACATGAAACTGGTCTCGTTGGTTAGTGCTATGTTTGTGCTGGTTTGTGCTGCTAAAATTTTTATTTGTGCTGTTATGGTTTTTAAGTTATAACAGATTTTTTTTTCAAACCCCACTCACTTTACCCCCCTACAATCAGCACAAATAAAAACTCAAATGTGTTTCTTTTGTGCTGTTTAAATGTATGTTCTATCTTTTATCGTTTTTGCGTTATTAATGATTTTTTTAAAGGTCACTCAGCCCCCCTACTACACCCAAATGACACGAAACTGGTCTCGTTGGTTAGTGCCTCATTTGTGCTGGTTTGTGCTGCTAAAATTTTTATTTGTGCTGTTGTGGTTTTTTAGTTATAACAGCTTGTTTTTATATTTGTGCTTTTTTGTGGAAAAAAAGGAGATAGAATGGAAAGTAAATAGGCACAAACCAACACAAACGTGGCACTAACCAACCAGCCCGTTTTCATTTTGTTTGGCTGTTGTAGGGGGTGTCAGGGAAGGCTTTCCCATAGTGCAAATGATGTCTCCCTGTACATACATATGCGCATGCGCAGACTGGCAACTGGCTGGGCAGATGAGCGTGAGCCTGTCACCAATGCTGGCACCAGACAGACTATTTAAACAGGCTGCAATTTGGTGTGCCGCTTCTGTAGGTTCATTCCTGATTCCTGTGTTTGACCTCTGATCCTAACCCAGCTTGCTCCTGACCTCCGTTTGACTGCTACCTGCTCTGACCTTGGCTTGTCTCTGGATTCTGCTTCTGCCTTCTCTTCTTGCCTGATCTACCTCCTGTTCCTCACTTGGCTTGTGACCCGACTATCCTGTTGTGTGCCGTCTATGCCTGATCTGCCTGACCATTATGGACCCGGCTCATCTGACCCTGCATCCTGCTCATCCAGTCTGCTACAGCTCTTCAGCCCAGCAAGGTCTCATCTGTCTCCTGTTTCCAGCTGCTTACCCACAGTCTGCCACCAGCCAAGCTCAGTGCCAGCTCATCTGCCTCCGGCTGGTTCTGCCGCCACATCCACCTGCTGACTGCTGCCACCACGCAGTCTACTGGACTGATCAAAGGCACTCATACCTCACTGTGCTCTCATGGCTGCTTTCTAACCAGGAGCTCACTAACCAGGTACGTGACAGGAGAGCGGGGTGATGTCATCATCTGGAAAAAACAAATTGCTATTATCTTAAAAATAAAAACAGTACAAATTTTTATTATGACACAAAAAAGCACACATATAAAAACAAGCTGTTATAACTAAAAAACCATAACAGCACAAATAAAAATTTTAGCAGCACAAACCAGCACAAATGAGGCACTAACCAACGAGACCAGTTTCGTGTCATTTGGGCGTTGTAGGGGGGCTGACTGACCTTTGGTGACCTTTAATAAATCATTAATAACGCAAAAACGATAAAAGATAGAATGGAATTTTTAGCAGCACAAACATAGCACTAACCAACGAGACCAGTTTTGTGTCATTTGGGCGTTGTAGGGGGGCTGAGTGACCTTTGGTGACCTTTAATAAATCAATAATAACGCAAAAACGATAAAAGATAGAACAGAATTTTTAGCAGCACAAAACAGCACAAACATAGCATTAACCAACAAGACCAGTTTCGTGTCATTTGGGCGTTGTAGGGGGGCTGAGTGACCTTTGGTGACCTTTAATAAATCAATAATAACGCAAAAACGATAAAAGATAGAACAGAATTTTTAGCAGCACAAAACAGCACAAACATAGCATTAACCAACAAGACCAGTTTTGTGTCATTTGGACGTTGTAGGGGGGCTAGGTGATGTCATGGTCTGTAAAAAACAATTGCTAATATCTTAAAAATAAAAGCAGCACAAATGTAAATTTTTATGGCACAAAACAGCACAAACGTAGCACTAAAGAAACACACTTGAGTTTTTATTTGTGCTGATTGTAGGGGGGCCAGCTTCGCTGAGCTACAGATGTACCCTTCCTTGTTTACCTTGATGTAAGTTACTATGTGTTTTTATTAATATACTCTTTACAGTCTAACTCAGAGGCGCCTGCATTTATTTTTTCATTTACACAGTGACAGTGCATTTTTTTTCTAGCACTGATCACTGTATTGGTGTCACTGGTCCCCAAAAAGTGTCACTTAGTGTCAGATTTGTCCGCCGGAAAAAAAAAACAAAAAAAAAAAACAGGTGATCAAATACCACCAAAAGAAAGCCATTTGTGGGAAATAAAGGACATCAATTTTATTTGGGTACAGCAACGCACGACCGCGCAATTGTGCTATATCGCTGGTCAGGAAGGGGGTAAAACCTTCCGGAGCTGAAGTGGTTAATCTTTGACTGCCATAATGCTGCACATGTGATCAGTTATGACACCAGCCATCGGATGGTTTGACAGTTTGGTTGAGAGCACAACCAATGTGACAGTTACATTTCCAGCATGTGCCGGGTTCACTTCCACCTGAACTAAAAATATTATGAACAATTTTTGAACAGAAGTATGGGGCGATGTATTTTGATGATATTTGAAGATCTGTTTTAAACTATTAACTACGGTTTAAGAGGCACAATAACTCATTGGCTTCCCTCGGTCTACTCTCTTCTCAAGCAATAAGGGTTCTATAGCAATGTGTTTATCCCAGGATTCCCAAAATTATACTAATTAATTTTTTAAGTGAACGTTAAAGCTAAACACTGGACGTTCTATGAAAAACACTCTTGCAGCGATCCCCTGTGGCTATATGAAATGAGCAATATTCAACTTATACCTGGCTGTGACAGGCTCCAGATTTTTTGTACCAGAGGCATGTAGCCTTAACCCCTTATTAAAATGGTAGCAAACACCCAGGTCTTTTTTTCCTAAAACAATAGGTGCTGGAACTCAACCATGACTCCCCAAAACCCCTCCACCCACGCACACCCTCCAAATCACATCAAATAGTGGGTGTGGTCAGTCAAATTTCACGAACAGTAGGAGGGTCTTAAAGGGGCATTAAATACCAGGATTGCCTTACAACACACAGAGTGCAGAGCTGTCACTTGTAAACACAGAAACCAGACTTCTGTGTTTACAAGTTATTGTGGTGAGCAGGCCCCCCCAAGGGTCTGAGCCAGAGGTGGTGAAACTGAGTTCCACCAAGTTCCCCCTGAAAAAACCCCTGCAAACACTTCTTTGTGACTTGTTCCTACAAATAAGCTCATAATATACAGGTACAAGGAATATCTCCTAAATGCACATGTAGTGCTACCCCCACAGGAGCCGCTTAATTATGTTTGGTTTTGTACTCTGCCTCTCAACCCCAAGAACAGCCGCAGCCCCTCTGGTTCACTTGGCAATAGTGCAAGTGCAAGGACCAATGAAAACACACACATTATGATAAAACACAAAGTGTCTTTACTGCAACATTTCTGTGGAAAAGGGTTACAAACAATACAGTATATAGTCAAGTAATAACTGAGATCAAAAGCAATATAGCTCAATACTGTATTCAGGCTGCTTTCAGGGGATTCCAAACCTGAGAACCCCAGAAACAGAGGCAAACACTTCAGCTAACACCTGACATGTGACCTGCTCCGGACAGTGTCAGTGTTGTTGCAGTGGTTGTTGCAGGAGAGAGTAGACATCTGAGACAGCAAGCTCCAGCCATCCAGCAGCTCCAGCCTTCAGGCTGCAGCCATTCCCAGGACTATCCCGGACTCCCCAGGGGAACTTGCGGGGTCCCCCACCTACACACCGGGCATCCATCACCTTTTACATCTGGATCCCGAGTCCCAACCGGCAGCCGTACAGGCCCTCCTGCAGGACACTCGGCGGTCGGCCGAGCGCCGTTAGGAAACTCCGCGGCTTCGGCCTAGCGCCGGGCCAGGGCCGTCCTGCCGCTTCTCCGCCCATAGCCGGATCGGCGGGCCGACCGCCAGGCCCTAGGATCACCTCCTTGCAGACCGATCCGACCCACATCGCCATCCGGACGGGCCGGTAGTCGCGCCGGTATCAGAACAACTGGACAGCCGTGGCTCCGGCCTAGCCAGCGGCCATCTTGGTCCTCCCTCCCGAGGCCACAGCACCCCGCCGGCCACCCGGAGATCAGCCCAGACATCCAGCATCACCACCGGGACCTCGGCCTCAGCGGACCCCCAGCCCAGGTCACCAGCATCCCCTCCACCATACTCACCCTCCGCCGCAGCACTCCCACCACTGCCCAGGACTTTGCCGTCGGCCATCTTGGTCAACCCGCTCGGCTGTGTTCACCACCTCCACCCATAGCTCATCCACGGACCCCCCAGGCAGGTAGTACTAGGACCTACCATCATCCTTCTCAGGACCTGCGACCTCCAGAGAGCGAGCATCTGGACAGCTGTGGCCCGGATCCATCCCGTCAGCCATCTTGGTCCTCCCAGGGTGGCCAAACCTCCACCTGGAGCTCAGCCAGGACCCCCCAGCAGGTTAGTACCGGGACCGCCCCCCCAGGCCTGGACCATCCCACTACCAGGCAAAGACCACCATCCCTCACCCCCCCCTCCTCAGCCCACCCCGGGCACCACCGCAGCCACCGTCCAATCACCCCTCTCTAGCTGTTAGACTTGGGGGACAGACCATGGCTGCGGCCTAGCTCCAGCCACCCAGCACCCACACCTGTCCAGTGGGCCCCGTGCCCCCACTTCTGGAACACCCCCTCCTCTTCATTGACTTCACTGCGCAGGCACAGCCTACCACCGGAGACGCTGACCAGACCAGTGTCCACCTTAAGTTCCGCCTAAACCCAATCACTCCAACCGGTAAGTAGCGGCCTGATCCCCTTACCCCCCCCACCTTCATCCTCCGGACCAGCCTGCACAGGTAAGCCACCGGGGTACCACAGCAGTTGATCCAGGGTCCCTGAGCCGATCGCCCCTCGGGGGGTCAGGAAGGAATTTTTCCTGCTGCTGTAGCAATTGGCCAGCTCAGCCAGAGGTTTTTTCGCCTTCCTCTGGATCAACGGGGAGGGTGGTAAGCAGCCTTCCATAACCCTCCTTCAGCAACCTTCTTGCGTCCCCATGTGTAATCTCAAGTACACCGCGGACGCACTCCACAGGCTAAGAAACATCGGTTCAACTCTACCAACCGCCACTCAAAAAAGACTAAGAAAAGAAAAATTACTGAGGACCAACCTACAAGCTACCATCAAATACAGAGAGACACCAATCCAACTACAACAACTAGCATGCGCCCTGATTAATACTAGATCTGCAGTCAAGCACAGACTAGAAATCCACGACTTTATCATCGACAACAACATAGACTGCATCTTCATTACAGAAAGTTGGCTAACATCCGACTGCAACTCCATCCTAACTGAATTGGTGCCAGAGAACTACAGCATCCTAACCGAGCACAGAACAGGAAAAAAAGGAGGAGGCCTAGCAGTGATCTTCAAATCGCACCTTGCCGTCACCAAACCAACCTCACAGAACTCGGTGCATTTCATGGAGATACTCCCCCTGCAACTTCAAACTACACCCCAAAGCACCATTCACATATTACTAAGCTACAGACCACCAGGACCAAAGACTAATCTCCTCACACCACTTACGGAATTCATCTCAATGCACACCCTGAAAACCAAAAACCTTCTGGTACTTGGAGACTTCAACCTTTGGGCAAACTCCAACCAAGATCCTATTGCCACCGCCTGCATCAACCAACTGGAAGAGCTAGGTCTTCAATAGCTGATAAAGACGCCCACGCATGGTTCAGGACATACCCTAGACCTCATCTTCCAACAGAACATGGACATCTGCATATCCGACAACACTCCACTACCATGGACAGACCACTACGCCATCAAATTTAATATCACCACCAACACCATCCTCCAAAAACAGAAACATTCAACAACACACTGGAACAGATCCCAGAAGAAGCTGCATTCTGAACTCTTCAAAACCACATTATCAAACAAAATACAATCATTAAACGTAGACCTCTCAACGGAATAAACACTCAACTCCCTAAACAAGGCTTTACTACAAACAGCAGACTCAGTAGCACCAAAACGCAGAGCGCTCATCCGCAAAAAAACCTCGAGATGGTTCAACGGCACTCTCACTCTACTCAAGCAAAAACGTAGAAGAGCGGAAAGAGCATGGAGAAGAAATCCCACCATGGAAAACCATACAAACTACAAAATACTCACTGTGAAATACCACAAAGCGATTTTCACAGCCGAAAAAGAACATTTCTCGAATACCATCTCAACTGCCTTAAACCGGCCGCGGGAACTTTTCAAAATAGTCGCCCAATCAATGAACCCAACCTGCTTAGAGCCCCCAGCAAACGATACTCAAGAATTCTGCAATGAGCTAGCTAATTTTTTCATTGACAAAATCGACAACATTCGGGAATCAATTCAACAGAAAAAAGCAACCAACCTTACCCAACCAAAGCAAAAAGAAGATATTGAAGCGAACAGCACACAACCGCCAGACTTCTTCTTGACCTCAATCACCACTGACACGACCAAAAACATTATGAGAAGCCTTCGAGACAGCACATCACCAAACGACATCATTCCCACGAAACTCCTGAAAGAATGCGCCGATATCTTGGCTCCAATTATAACACACCTCATAAATCAGTCATTCAAAGAAGGGATTGTGCCAACCACCCTCAAGCAAGGCATCATCAAACCCCTGCTAAAGAAGCCCAATCTCGACCCTAAAGACACTAACCACCGCAAACCGATAACAAGCCTCAACACCGTCTCCAAGATTATGGAGAAAGCGGTAGTACAACAGCTACAACGCCACCTTGACACGCATCAACTTCTGGACACTCTACAATCAGGTTTCCGCCCAGGCCATGGTACGGAAACAGCACTTTTAAAAATATGGGACGATGCACTTGAAGCAGCAGATGACGGAGAATCTTGTCTCCTGTTACTGTTAGACCTCAGTGCAGCATTTGACACAGTGGACCACAATACTCTACTTGTCCGGCTCACAGAAGTAGCAGGAGCCACAGATTCTAGTCTAAAATGTTTCGCATCCTTCTTAGAGAATCGCTCGCAGACAGTGAAACTAGGAGTATTTACCTCGGAAACCCAGGCAATCTCCTGTGGAGTCCCCTCAGGGCTCCCCCTTGTCGCCAGTGCTATTCAACATTTGCATCCGCCCTCTCCTCAATATCATCAAAAAATCAGACCTCTGCTTCCACTCATACGCAGACGATACCCAAATCTACTTTCAGGTCACCGGACAAAAAGACCACCATCAGCAACTAGAGAAATGCCTCACTTCAATAGATGACTGGATGACCATTAGTTCCCTCAAACTCAACGGGTCAAAAAGAGAACTTCTCTACCTACACGCAAACCAAAATCCCAAAACCAAGACCCCATGGACGCCCCCGCCATCTTTGGACAGACCATTTCTCCGAGCACCAAGGCCAAAAGTCTTGGAGTAATCTTTGACTCAGAAATGACAATGGCTGCACAAATAGGATCAGTAGTTAGTGGATCGCACCATCTCCTCCGCATGTTACGCAGACTCATCCCCTTCATCCCAGAAGGTGACAAAGCAACAGTAGTGGGAACAATCATCAACTCCCGTCTCGACTACGCAAACTCACTCTACATAGGATTACCCAAGTATCAGCTTCCTTGTTTCCTGCAGATGGGAAAGTGCCTCTCACCAATCCTGCGGTCAAGGTCCAATGATTGTCCTGGAATAGGCAGGCTCTTCTGGTGACCCAGCTGGTCACCTCCCACTGGAATGCTTCACACCATTGGTGCAGGTGCACCTGGATGTGCACCTGGGATCTGTGGATGGCTGAAATGTTGTGGTGGACTGACCTGGGAGGCAGCACCTCTCCCCAGGGTCCAGTCTCTTCTCTTGCCACGTGGTGTCCAAAATCCCTCAGATAAGCAAAATGGAGTCTTTTGCTCATTTACCCCCAGAGCATGCTGGCTCTTGTATGCAATGCCTATGCAAGTCAGTGAGGAGAATACGGGAGGGGGGAGAAATCCCCCGCAGACACTGTCTCTCTCTCTCTCCCCCTCAGGAGAGCCCATGCACTCGTGGCGGCCAGCTTCACAAGGCCGTGGAAAAAGCAGGGCACCCGCTACACACAGTTTAGGATATTCAATATTTCTGCAGCTGGTGAGGTCACTGTCATGTGTGCACTGCGCTCTTAAGTATGCCATCCCTTCAGAGCACTGTGCCGTGATCGTGACTCCTCTGTGCATGCACAGGAGTGACATCATTGCGGCTCGGTCACTCAAACATCCAGAGCCCGCAAACCCGTAGGAAAAAAATGCATGAAGATGGAAGACCTGTCATTGTGCCGCTGGAGGGCCATTTAAAGGCGTCGTATGTGATGCATACTAGCCCATTATGCTCTTGACTTGCAAGGGTTCCTCCCTCCCCTCTTTGCTGACTTTACTACCACTTTAAACTCTTCTTTTCATAAATTAGTTACTAAAAACATAATTTGCACGAATATGCCATATTTACTTAAATTTCCTCCTCCGGGTCTCTTTTTAAAGCTGTCTCTAGCAGTGCTGCCACACTCTTGTTACATTTGTGCCCCCTGTGCTGCTGGGATCTACGGAGGCTCATAGGAGTCCTCTACATGGGTGCTCCTGCTTGGAACTACAACTGTATGTGCAACCTTTCAGAGTGCCGCACACTGAGCAAGAGCCATGCCTTTTCACCTCTACAGTGGTGATTGATGGTGGCTCGGCGTCCCCTTCATCCTGCGTGTGTGCGGTGCTCTGAATGAATGCAGTCATAGTTTAAAGCGGAAGCACACAAGTACAGGAGACTTCTATGGGAGTGTAAAGGTCCTGGAGACACAACTATAATGGGAATGTGGCAGCGCAGTCCAGGGGGATGGTTTCAAAGGAAGGTCAGGAAGAGGAAGTTTATAATATGAAAAATAAAACACACACCAAATGCATGCAAGTTATGTTATTCATATTTGATAAATGAGAGGAAAAAAAAAAGGGAAAGGAGGACTAAATATCACCAAGTTACACCTCTGATAATAGAAATACAAAAAGCTCAAATCTGCCCAAAACACAAAGTTAGATACGCATACACCCATCTTTGGCAAGAAGCAATATGTTCTTTATCAGACTTTATTAGCATTACAACCCTGCAGAGGTGACTAGTAGCACAGTGTATAGCGCGCTGGTTACGAATTGCTGACCGATTGGGGCCTCGCCCTCCTGTCACTGCGACAACTGTCTCCTGTGACAGAACACAAAGCGCCACTTGCTGCCATTAACACTTCAGCTGCCAGAGCCATGAATCACTCTGCTATGTCCACAGAATTTCATCCCAGACCAGCACTGCTGTCAGGTTTACTCAATTGTAACAACTTCTTGTATAAATATACCAAAAACATTTCAATACGGCCATTTCAATAAAAGATACACGTGGCCCTTTACAGAATTCTCTATCAGAAAATGCCGGTTTTGTGGCTGTCCTGCCAATGTAATAGATTCAATATAGTTTGAGGTTCTAACTTTGAACAAACTGCAGATTCAGATTTGAGAGGATCATTGCCATGCAGCTAGGTATTACAAAATGAGGTCAGCATTGGTGGCTCCCAGAGATCATTCCTTTAATGTCTGCATTTGGAATATATTTTAAATATAACAAGCATGTATTTATGGAATACTAATTGAGGACTATTGGACACGTCATAATATTCACAACTCTGTATGTCCAAACAAAATTTAAAATACAACAAATCTATATAATGGATAAAAGCATGTTTTAATATAACACTGTAATAGTTAATGAACAAGACAAGTGTCTTCCATCTTCATTCAACTCCTACACACAGCTGCTGTCACAAAGGGCAATGATGAAGCTTCAGCAGACACTTCTCAAAGTAAAGTGGGATAGATGTTCAACTTCATGTAGGACAAACATGACTGACGGAGCAGTACAAGTTTTTTTTCAGCGGCAAATAACATTTTCACAATTTTTTCAATTTTATACAAAAAAAGGGTCTCTGGTTGTATGACTGATGTATTTAAATAATTAATAAAACATTGGCAATCACCTTGTTTATTATAATTACCTCACCCAAAACATTATAAAAAAAATTTGGTTCCAACTTTGAAAAGCCTATCGGGAAAGGAAGAAGTTGTATCTCAATTTGTCCTGTTTATCGGAGGTTTTGACACCCAGTGCCGGTTCACACTGGGGCGACCTGTCAGGTGACTTAGCCGCATGAAAAACAGCACTCCATTCAGGGCAATGGAACTATTCTAAGAGCCCTTTCACACTGGGGCGGTGCTGGCCCTGGCGGTAAAACAGCGCTATTTTTGGCACCGCTTTACCGTCGTTTTATCGGCGGTATTCGGCCGCTAGCGGGAGCAGGTTTACCCCCCCTGCTAGTGGCCGAGAAAGGGTTAAAACCACCGCAAAGCGCTGCTGCAGCAGCGCTATGCCGGCGGTATAGCCGCGCTACCCCAATTATTTTAATGGGCAGGAGCGGTGTATACACCGCTCCTTCACCGCTCCAAAGATGCTGCTAGCAGGACTTTTTTTACCGTCCTGCCAGCGCACCGCACCAGTGTGAAAGCCCTCGGGGCTTTCACACTGGAGACACAGCAGCGGCCCTTTCAGGGCGCTTTGCAGGCGCTATTTTTAGCGCTGTAGCGCCCCAGTGTGAAAAGGGTCTTAATGGAGCAACTCAAGTCGCTTTGGGGGCAACTTCGGAGGGCTTGCATTGACCGCTATTAAATCAGTCGTTTGCAAATCGCGCTAATTTGAAGCCGCCCCAGTGTGAACCGAGCCTAAGTGGCATTATAGTGTGTAGGAAATAGAAACAGCTAGCAGGTAGGCTTTTATTACAGAAGAGACTATGGGGGTTAATTTACTAAAGCTGGGAGTGCAAAATCAGGCTCACGTCTCAATAGAAACCAATCAGCTTCTAACCTCAGCTTGTCCAATTAAGCTTTGGCAATAAAACCTGGAAGCTGATTGGTTTCTATGCAGAAGTGAGCCCGATTCTGCACTCTCCAACTTTAGTAAATAAACCCCTATGTCTCTGCTGCCATGGGAGCATCTTAGCTACCTGTTAGCATTTCATGACTGTACGCCGGGCCAAGCATGTGAGCATATGCAGCTCACTGAACAGTCCTGTCATTCCTTTGGTGCTGGGATGAAAACTATAGGGTGAAATGGACAGTAGTTATGTTATCCAGGGCCAACCAATCAAGATGGCCAAAAATGGTCTAACACATAAAACTGGAATCACAGTCGAGGCACGGCATAAATGTTGCTTTGGCAGGTAAGTACAGCAGATGTTAGTTCTGCTTTAAAAAGGTGAATTCCATCTTTTGATATACTTTACATAGTTCGTTTGGGCCAGCTGGGCCCAAACAAACTATGCCCCTCACCAACATATATGGGGAGAAAAGCAAACAAAAGTCTGTCAAAACCGACCCTAGAAATGGTAATATGCAAACATTGGCAAATATCTCATGTAAGTATTATTGGAAGACATGAGCATGAAGGATAAAAACACACAAAAGCAGCAAGGTTCAGCAGGTTTTAGATTACCCCATGACATGCTGTGTTGCTAGAATTCATCTCAAAGTAATTACCAGTATTGAAAGAAAAAAAAAAAAAATTACCTTAAAAGTCATCCTGATGTACGACAACAATTGGGAAGGGTTTTTATCGATCTGTTTGGCAGAGTGATCTTGCCACCTTTGGTAACACTAAAATCAAGCAGAGACAGGTCACAATACTGCAAAAGTTTTTTCGAGAAACAGATTGCTACTACATTTAGGTCTAAAGCACAGGGACATTTAGAAGCTCAAAATCACTCAAGCGTACAATTTCCAGCATCCGGGGAGCCACAGGTGGCACGTACAGCTGGCCATATACAAGTGAATGGTGGTACATGGCTGTTAAGCAGAACTTCACCCAAAATGGAAGTTCCGTTTTAAGGCCTTCTCCTCTGCTACATTTGCCACCATGGGAGAACCATTCACAAAGCGAAGTGCACCTTGCGCCATGTGCAGTGGCCTGCTGTCACAGCCGAGTGCCAACAGTTAAGATGCCGACGCTGAGGGTAGAAGACTGTCTACACCAGACTCTCAGGTGAACACACTGCTGGATCCTGGGACAGGCAAGTGCAATTATTAAAAGTTGGCAGCTACAGTGTTTTGTAGTTGCTGACTTAATTTTCAAAACAATGACTAAAGTTCCTGTTTAACACTGATGCACAAAGCGTGTGGCAAATTACTCTGAATCCCAAACTAACACACACACTGTACTCGCACGTAGGGGTAAACATCAATGTATAGGAGCATCAGTGTTTAAAGGAGTACAGCCAAATACGGCCATCCACTTGTTTGAATGGCTGCACATGCCACCTATGGCTCCTTTGGCGTGAAGAAGCATGGGGAATTTTATGCTTAAGCACTTCTGAGCCTCTAAGTGTCCCATGTGCATGAGGTCTTGGGTTATCCTCTAAAAATAAGCTTTTATGGAAGCAGTAAAAATGGTAATTAACATCAGAAGCCCAATCTTAAAACACTTCAAAGACCTGGTGCCCAACCTGTGGCCTTTGGCACCTTTTGTGTTGCCTCAGGGTCCCTGCAGACACAGTTTCCCTCTTATAGTAGTGATCTGCCTCATGTAAT